>NC_091153.1:6681054-6684755 GCF_040958095.1 Procambarus clarkii | reverse complement strand
AGATGGACACAGAGAAGGAGAAGAAAACATTGAACAAGTATTACAAGAGTAATGATGCCATAATGAGGGGAAAGGAGATTGAGGGGATGCTTAGTGAGGGTATAGCATAACGAGGGGATAGCATTGTGAGGGGAGAAAAAGAATGAGGACGAAGCACAATGAGGCCAAGCCCCCAGCACCCTGTAAGGGGTCAAAGGTCAATACTTGAGGGGTCAAAACCCTTTTGCAATGTGAGGGATCGCTGCCAGCGGGAAATATAGAGGAATGCAGGTCATGCAATGTTGCGATGTGATGGTCTAGATATGCATATGCAATCCTGCAGTGCTGACATGCATATGCAATCCTGCAGTGCTGGTATAGATATGCACATGCAATCCTTCAGTGCCGGTCTAGCTATGCATATGCAATCCTGCAGTGATCCTTAACACATACTTGCGCAATGTTGCATGGTCCATCTACATATACTTACGTAATGCTGCAGTGGTCTTTTTCACATGCATATAATATATATATATATATATATATATATATATATATATATATATATATATATATATATATATATATATATATATATATATATATATATATATATATATATATATATCTTGTAACCATCAAATGCATAATAAAGCACGAAAAATAAAAAAGGAAGGGGGTGGTAGGAGAAAAGCACACAGAAACTGTATTGGAGGGGATCTAAACATTCCCTCTAATGCGTTATGCGTGGTTTCCTCCGAGGCCATGGGTCCCCCTTCTTCCAGCTAGAGAGAGTATATATATATATATATATATATATATATATATATATATATATATATGTCGTACCTAATAGCCAGAACGCACTTCTCAGCCTACTATTCATGGCCCGATTTGCCTAATAAGCCAAGTTTTCATGAATTAATGTTTTTTCGTCTACCTAACCTACCTAACCTAACCTAACCTAGCTTTTTTTGGCTACCTAACCTAACCTTACCTATAAATATAGGTTAGGTTAGGTTAGGTAGGGTTGGTTAGGTTCGATCATATATCTACGTTAATTTTAACTCCAATAAAAAAAAATTGACCTCATACATACAGAAAAGGGTTGCTTTATCATTTCATAAGAAAAAAATTATAGTAAATATATAAATTCATGAAAACTTGGCTTATTAGGCAAATCGGGCCTTGAATAGTAGGCTGAGAAGTGAGTTCTGGCTACTAGGTACGACATATATATATATATATATATATATATATATATATATATATATATATATATATACACATATATATATATATATATATATATATATATATATATATATATATATATATATATA
Source organism: Procambarus clarkii (assembly GCF_040958095.1). Lineage (NCBI taxonomy): Eukaryota > Metazoa > Arthropoda > Malacostraca > Decapoda > Cambaridae > Procambarus > Procambarus clarkii. The sequence continues at coordinate 6,683,433 of NC_091153.1, read as the reverse complement.
TATATATATACATATATATATATATATATATATATATATATATATATATATATATATATATATATATATATATATATATATATATATATATGTCGTACCTAGTAGCCAGAACTCACTTTTTGGCCTACTATTCAAGGCCCGATTTGCCTAATAAGCCAAGTTTTCATGAATTAATTGTTTTTCGACTACCTAACCTACCAAACCTAACCTAACCTAACTTTTTCGGCTACCTAACCAAACCTAACCTATAAAGATAGGTTAGGTTAGGTTAGGTAGGGTTGGTTAGGTTCGGTCATATATCTACGTTAATTTTAACTCCAATAAAAAAAAATTGACCTCATACATAATGAAATGGGTAGCTTTATCATTTCATAAGAAAAAAATTAGAAAAAATATATTAATTCAGGAAAACTTGGCTTATTAGGCAAATCGGGCCTTGAATAGTAGGCCAAAAAGTGAGTTCTGGCTACTAGGTACGACATATATATATATATATATATATATATATATATATATATATATATATATATATATATATATATATATAGCTGTGGTACTCGTCTACTCACGTAACCAAAATGCTGTAGTGCCCATCTGCTTATATGCACAATATTGCACTGTAGGTTGAAGCCAAATGTAACATTCAGAGAACATAAAGAAACAGGTTAGCCTGCAAGATGGATCCCAGGGAACCCCGAACGACGCAGGAGGAATTATTAAGTGCAAACTCTCAATGAATGAAGCTGGGTGAATTTTTTCCACGAATTAGTCCAGGGACCAGGATTCGTGTTGCATTTACGTGTCCAGTAACGAAACCTGTGCATCTTTCATTAGTCATGGCGGCTAATCCTGTATTTGTGAAGCAGTTGATGAGTTTCTAGCTGTCACAACCTTGAGTTATTATTTTAGATAACATAGAGGCTATATAGAGATCATTAACTCCTTAATAAATCCAGATTAAGCAACCATAATTGGAGAATGACACACAGGTTTCGTAAGGGGGTTACGTGATGAATCCTGATCCAGATGGTTCAGTTTACAAGAAGAGGAAGAGTAAGGAAGGAGATAGAGCGACAGTCTCGCTTCATGCAGGTCGGCGTTCAATCCCCGAACGTCCAATTCCTTCCCCCCACCGTCCCATCCCAACCACTTGAGCTGGACGGTAGAACGACGGTCTGGCTTCATGCAAATCGGTGTTCAATCCCCGACCGTCCAAGTGGTTGGGCGCCATTCCTGTCCCACCGTCCCATCCCAAATCCTTATCCTGACCCCTTCCAAGTGCTACATAGTCGTAATGGCTTGGCGCTTTCCCCCCCTGACAATTCCCTTCCTCCCTCCCTCTTCCAGACATGTGAGATTCATTCATCAATCCTTCATTCACTGCCAGGATCAAGCCTTCATTCACTGCCAGGATCAATCCCACCACTGACAAGGCCACGATATTAATAATGACTCCCATTGGCGGATCGGAGGCCCAGATTGGCGAAGCTGACCGGTTCAACGCCCTCACGCGGAGGAAATTGATCTCAGGAAATCGAATGAAGGAGAATTACGGAAAGAGAAGAAGTGGAAACATAAGGAGAAGGGTCGCTTGTGGGATGGCCAAGGGAGAGGGAGAAGTGAGAGAGTGGTAAACATTGTAGAGGGAGAGAGAGAGAGATAGAGAGTAGGGGAGGAGGGAGGTGGATGGTGAAGATAGTGACTAATGATTACCCTAAAACACACACACACACACACACCTGCAAACACACCTGCACACACACACACCTTCACACCCACCTCCACACACACACATGCACGCACACACTTCACTAGAGAAGAGAGAGAGAGAGAGAGAGAGAGAGAGAGAGAGAGAGAGAGAGAGAGAGAGAGAGAGAGAGAGAGAGAGAGAGAGAGAGAGAGAGAGAGAGAGAAAGAGACAGACAAACAGACAGACATGACAGTCATAAAGTAATTGACAAAATAGAACAAAAAATTTCGCAACGAATTCCAATAGAACAAAAAGGCTTGAATGGGAGCTAAACTAAATGACACATATAGGTTGATATAACGTAAAATATAACATATAAGATGATATAGCGTAAGAGTAGTCAGGAAATTTAATGAACAAAATAAACATTGAAGGCCTAATCATCTCCAAACTCACGAATTAAATAAAATATGAATTAAAAATGAATAATAAAAATAAATAAAAATAAAATTATTAAAATATAAACTCATGAATAAAAAATTATACAGTACCAAAACAGTAGCACAAATACATCTCTACTCTAGCACAACCTCTCAAAACTTCACAACATTGACAGCTGCAGAATCAATATACAATAAATAACTGTGTATTGGCAGGAATTTTCAGCACTAAAACATGCCACTCAGACC
>NC_091153.1:6601054-6676054 GCF_040958095.1 Procambarus clarkii | reverse complement strand
TCTCTCGTGTTCTGGTTAACGCTGTAGGTTGAGAAATAAGAGTGTAGCAACGAGGTAAAGTAACGTAAACTCAGGGTATACTTTAATGACCAACAGGAAGAATATTGGGCAGGAAAAAGAGGAAAATTAGTTTGCTGTTGGGCTTAGGTCCTATTTACGTCTGGAGGGTTATTAAGGCTCTGGGTAAAGCGTGTTCATTAACCTGTAGGTATACTTAATTAACCTGTAGGTATACTTAATTAACCTGTATGTATACTTAATTAACCTGTAGGTATACTTAATTAACCTGTAGGTATACTTAATTAACCTGTAGGTATACTTAATTAACCTGTAGGTATACTTAATTAACCTGTAGGTATACTTAATTAACCTGTAGGTATACTTAATTAACCTGTAGGTATACTTAATTAACCTGTAGGTATACTTAATTAACCTGTAGGTATACTTAATTAACCTGTAGGTATACTTAATTAACCTGTAGGTATACTTTAGTCCTCAGTATAGTTCAGGACTCGAATATATTCTGGGTGTGTATATTCTACGATGCGGGTCTTCAATTATGTATTCAAAGGAAGCCTCCTATCTGTATTGCATATAGTTTTCAAGTTATATATATAATTAAATTTTGTTGAATTTAATTGCATGTTAAATATTTTTTTCATATCAAAGTTCATAATATTTATCCAATATTCCATTCACCTGGGGTGTAGGAGACTCGAACCCAGGAACCCCGTGCGTGTGAGGACGAAGCTCTATCGACTGGGCTATGAGTAGCCTTAAAAAGGAACTTTTATTTATCCAATATGTTAAAGGTTTGGATAAGGATAGGAACAGTCTTAGACTTTGCTTCTGAAGAAAAGCCAAGTATGGTGATATGAGTGACTCTTCATACATTTTGTTCCCTTAAATGAGTGACCCTTATCTAAACTTATCAGAGGACCTAAAACAGAAAACGGGAGACTATGTCAATTTTAGGAGCCGCTTGCATCGTCTAGTACGACAATTTTTGGCCTTAGGTAGTCTATACGTCAAAATGCGACGTTCTATTAGGAGGACGGGTTGAGACCGTTTACGACACACGAAGAACCTGCCCCAACAGTTAAGGAAATCCTCTCGACACCTTCACATGACACTAGGGTTCTCAGTGCTCCTTCGCGGTGTCATGCAGACATGACAGTCATTAATCACTCGCTTTTCATGTCATGTCCTCCTGGGGGCCGGATTCACGAAGCAGTTACGCAAGCACTTACAAACCTGATCATCTTTCCTCAATCTTTGGCGGCTTTGTTTACAATTATTAAATAGTTAATGAGCTCCGAAGCACCAGGTGGCTGTTTATAACAATTACAACAGTTGATTGGGAAGTTTTCATGCTTGTAAACTGTTTAATAAATGTAACCAAAGCCGTCAAAGATCGAGGAAAGATGTAGACGTTCGTAAGTGCTTGCGTAACTACTTCGTGAGTCCGAGTCCTGGGGCCGGATTCACGAAAGCACTTACGCACGTGTACATCTTTCCTCAATCTTTGACGGCTTTGATTACATTTATTAAACAGTTTACAAGCATGAAAACTTCCCAATCAACTGTTGTTATTGTTATAAACAGCCTCCTGGTGCTTCGGAACTCATTAACTGTCTAATATTTGGAAACAAAGTCGCCAAAGATTGAGAAAGATGTACAGGTTCGTATGTGCTGGCGTAAGTCCTTTCGTGAATCTGGCCCCTGTTCTTTAACTCATCTCAAGAACGCTTCACAGAGTGTAAGCTTTTATCAATTTCTAACACTATCTGTACGTCTCTTTTTGGGCCTTTTATTCCTACCCCTGAAATTCCCTCTCTGCGCCTCGTTCTTTGTAAAACATTCGCTTAGATCCATGTTAAATGAGCTCTGTTTAGAGAGATTTTGAACTAAGAGAGCCCCCAGAATTTGTTAATGTAGAATGTTTAGAGTGTGTGTGAGTATCTACGACATCACGGTATGGTCAGTCTATATTAGTTCTATTTCTAATGGCCTCGTCGTCCTAATTTTGGGATATAAGTTGTGTCAATATGTCTTATACCGATCTAATGTTAAACCTCAAATTTTTTTAACAATGTATTACCGTTCAAATTTTTATCTAAATGTCTCCCACTTTATGCATAAAATGAAAGTTTGATTTAGGCTGAAATACAGCTTAAATCCGTATTTAGGCTGCTTAGTTCAACCAGATTTCTAAGTATTTGTGTAAGTTATTACGAAATAAGTTTCTGATTTGGATAATGACAATGTATACGTGATATTTTGTTCTTGTGTTATAGGGAACATTATATTTAATGTTCTATGTTTTTTCTTTATGTTAACTTCCCCAAGAATAACTATTTATGAACGAAGACTTTGATATGATTCCTTTGGTTCGCTTAAGTCTCCTGTACACCAGTTGCGTAGTGCTCCTGGCAGTATGGGTTCGAGTCACTTCTGGGGTGTGGAGTTTTCGGTTCCATATATGCCTGGGGACCATTCAGGCTTGTTCGCATATATATATATATATATATATATATATATATATATATATATATATATATATATATATATATATGGGCCAAAACCCTCTAAGGACAGACTCCTCAGCCTTACGACATACTGAATTCTGCTTTCTGCAGTATTCCAAGGCGTAACTGTTAATGATTTTCATATCAGTTAAGCAGGTTTCTCTTTTTCTCATTTTCTATTGCTCTAATTCTTGATTTTTCTATGTTCATGTTGCCGCATTGTTCTTCATCCGTGCATAGTAGTAGACACTGAGAGTTCTTCACGCAGACCTCTGCACGCAATACTCTGCAACCACACTCTCAAAGCAGCGCTCTGCACGCAATCCTCACCACTCACACGACTCTTACGTGTTTCTTCACCTTTGAAGCTTCCATTCCCCTACTTTACTCTGACACTTCTACTCTCACAAACTCATACCCTGTCAATCACGCACCTCCAGACATTAATACTGATCAACAGTTCCCACCACTACCTCTCCTGTCCTAGTAATTAAACACACATACAGTCTTCCCTTCCTCCTGCGACCAAAAAGCCACATTCACTCCCCCAAAAATCTACCACTTACTCATGGTAGATTAGGTAATAAGTGGTAGATTTACCATCTAAATCTACCACTTATTCATGCCCGTGTCACCTCTTGTGGTGGCTTAATCTTCATCAATCATTCAATCAATATTTCTTTTGCCGAGGCTTTGGTCTTGTCTACTGGTAAATGTAGCTGCTATTTCTCGGTCATGTCACTGCATGTTAGACACTGTGGAGTGAGCTGTGCTTGCACTGCTTGCTTCTCTGTCTTAACCTAGTTGTGCTTGCGGAGGGTTGAGCTCTGGCTCATTCTAACCCGTCTCTCAACTGTCAGTCAACTGATTTTGTTCACACACACACACACACACGCAGGAAGCTGCCCGTTCAGCTAACTCCCAGGTACCTATTTACTGCTAGGTGAACAGGAGGCATCAGGGTGATAGAAACTCTGGCCATTTATTTCCGCAATCGCCGGGGATTGATCCCCGGTCACTAGGATTACGAATCCCGGGCGTAGTCATCTCAGCTACCAAACCCCCCTGGTAACAGCTGTTATTAAAGGACGGTGTCCTAGGGGAGGGGGATAATAACTGAGTATCAAAAGGAATGATCACTATCATCGTCTGTGTCATCCTCACCACCATCATCGCCACCTTCACTATCACTATCATCAGTACTCTAGTTATAACTACCCATAACCACCTCCTGCACAAAAGCTTCTACGTCAAGCTTCACACAAATACCCGAGGCTGCTTTTCCCTCTATTGAGGAGAGATATTTTGAAAGCTGGGTCCCCAGACCCCATTGTTGTTGTTAAAGATTCGCTACTTGGAACAAGCAGTTCCAAGTAGCACGGGCTATGGTGAGCCCGTAGCAGATCCCATTACATCCCTTCCATTATAGTAAGCTGGGCCCCCCCCCCCCTAAGCCCATCACCAGCCTACTTTACAGCAGAGAGAGAACCCAGGCCGACCCTACTGCGAAATAGCGGATCGCAGACGCCCTATTAATATCATCCCAATTATTTATGGAAAGCGAAAAATCTCTCCCAAACACCAACTCCATTAAGCAGCCCGCGTGTTTCTGCGGTGAAGCCCAACAGAGCACTGAATACGTAACGAGTTTGACAAATTAGTGGAGAATATTTGGTAGTTATTATTCCTCTCATCTCCTCGAACTATTTGTGTGAGTGGAGAGTGGTTAACACAGTGATTGGCGGACGGATCTCTGACTGGCGAGAGGACAGTACCCGACACAGACACTGACTGGTATGACACTGACTGGAAGGAGGAAAATACATTAGCTTAGAGACTGGTAGGTGTGCCACTGATTGGAAAGTGTAAAATATATTAGCTTAGAGACTGGTAGGTGTGCCACTGATTGGAAAGTGTAAAAATACATTAGCTTAGAGACTGGTAGGTGTGCCACTGATTGGAAAGTGTAAAAATACATTAGCTTAGAGACTGGTAGGTGTGCCACTGATTGGAAAGTGTAAAAATACATTAGCTTAGAGACTGGTAGGTGTGCCACTGATTGGAAAGTGTAAAAATACATTAGCTTAGAGACTGGTAGGTGTGCCACTGATTGGAAAGTGTAAAATACTTTAGCTTAGAGACTGGTAGATGTACCACTGATTGGAAAGTGTAAAATATATTAGCTTAGAGACTGTCATGTTTACGACTGACTGGAGAGTCGACAGTCTAATTGGCTTTTGTTTATCTATGTCTGTCTATCTTATATCGTTGTCTATCCTATGTTTTATTCTATACCTTTCCTCCTATCAGTGTTTCTGCCCCTCCCCTTTATATATTTTTGTCTGTTTCATCATTATATATATATATATATATATATATATATATATATATATATATATATATATATATATATATATATATATATATATATATATATATATATATGTCGTACCTAGTAGCCAGAACGCACTTCTCAGCCTACTATGCAAGGCCCGATTTGCCTAATAAGCCAAGTTTTCATGAATTAATTGTTTTTCGACTACCTAACCTACCTAACCTAACCTAACCTAACTTTTTCGGCTACCTAACCTAACCTTTAAAGATAGGTTAGGTAAGGTTAGGTAGGGTTGGTTAGGTTCGGTCATATATCTACGTTAATTTTAACTCCAATAAAAAAAAATTTACCTCGTACATAATGAAATGGGTAGCTTTATCATTTCATAAGAAAAAATTAGAGAAAATATATTAATTCGGGAAAACTTGGCTTATTAGGCAAATCGGGCCTTGCATAGTAGGCCGAGAAGTGCGTTCTGGCTACTAGGTACGACATATATATATATATATATATATATATATATATATATATATATATATATATATATATATATATATATTATTTGTCTGACTGTTGTATGAGTGTATTATTTAGTTCTGTTGTATTTTTACTGTCATTAATAGACTGCATTCAGTCTGGGTTTTTTCACTATTATGTCTGTATCTTCTCTCCCACCTCTACCTTATCCTGTCTCATTTGTTCCCTCATTCTCTAATCTTCCCTTTCTCACTTTTCTTCATCTCCGTCCTTCTATTCCTGTGTTTCTACAATTATTCCTTTATTCTTCCTTCCTCCCTTCTTTCCTACCATTCCTCCCTCTTCCTTGCTCTCCTTCCATCTCTTTGTCTGTCTCTCCTTCCCTATCTCTCTCTCTCTCTCTCTCTCTCTCTCTCTCTCTCTCTCTCTCTCTCTCTCTCTCTCTCTCTCTCTCTCTCTCTCTCTCTCTCTCTCTCTCTCTCTCTCTCTCTCTCTCTCTCTCTCTCTCTCATCTCCCTAGCGTTTTTCCCCTTCAGTTATCCCCCACAGCCTCCGCCTCGCCACACGTAGCGAACACATCTTCAACGGGTCAGACAATCCACACCAATACTGACCCGCCCTAAAGATACTCTGTTCATAACTATTTGATTCCCGTTCCTCCTGCTTCTCTCTCGTCGCCCCTTCCTCTTCTCTATGTCTCTTCTCCTTCTCTTACTCCTCCTTCTCCTCCTCCTCTTCTTTCTCCTATCTCGCACTCATACAATATAAACGATATTCCACAAAAGAAAAGTAATATACAAGAGAATATAGATAATGTTATAGGTGTTTGTGAGGCATTGGGTCCTTAAGGAAGATGTGGGTGAGGCAGGTCAGACGTGAGTGAGAGCATGAGGCAGGTCAGATGTGAGTGAGAGCATGAGGCAGGTCAGATGTTAGTGAGAGTATGAGTCAGACCAGATCTGAGTGAGAGTATGAGTCAGGTCAGATCTGAGTGAGAGCATGAGACAGGTCAGATCTGAGTGAGAATATGAGGCAGGTCAGACCTGAGTGAGAGCATGAGTCAGGTCAGAGCTGAGTGAGAGTATGAGTCAGACCAGATCTGAGTGAGAGTATGAGTCAGGTCAGATCTGAGTGAGAGCATGAGACAGGTCAGATCTGAGTGAGAATATGAGGCAGGTCAGACCTGAGTGAGAGTATGAGTCAGGACAGATCTGAATGAGAGCATGAGTCAGGTCAGATCTGAGTGAGAATATGAGGCAGGTCAGACCTGAGTGAGAGCATGAGTCAGGTCAGAGCTGAGTGAGAGCATGAGTCAGCTCAGAGCTGAGTGAGAGCATGAGTCAGCTCAGAGCTGAGTGAGAGCATGAGTCAGCTCAGAGCTGAGTGAGAGCATGAGTCAGCTCAGAGCTGAGTGAGAGCATGAGTCAGCTCAGAGCTGAGTGAGAGCATGAGTCAGCTCAGAGCTGAGTGAGAGCATGAGTCAGCTCAGAGCTGAGTGAGAGCATGAGTCAGCTCAGAGCTCGGTGAGAGCATGAGTCAGCTAAGAGCTGAGTGAGAGCATGAGTCAGCTCAGAGCTGAGTGAGAGCATGAGTCTGGTCAGAGCTGAGTGAGAGCATGAGTCAGCTCAGAGCTGAGTGAGAGCATGAGTCAGCTCAGAGCTGAGTGAGAGCATGAGTCAGCTCAGAGCTGAGTGAGAGCATGAGTCAGCTCAGAGCTGAGTGAGAGTATGAGTCAGACCAGACCTGAGGTAAGGCATGAGATACGGGGCTAAATGAAGATCTAGAAGATGTTGAGCGAAGCCAAAAAGGCCTGGCAAAAAACGGGTTGTGGTTCGCAGGCATCAACACTACAGACCTTAAGAACTACGTGCTGAGTCTAGCCAAGACAACTACAAAGAAACTTACTAAACTAAGACACGTCTCATGAACTACCTGTACAGCTACAAAACCACGTGTAACACATGTTCCTGACATACCAGATACTAATCTCTCTTTTTTAGATAGCCTGACCCACATCCATTCTTCAACCTTAGACAAATATTAATATAAGGTCTAGTAGTATGTGTATGTTAAGGGGAGTCTACATCACTGGAAATATATGGAAAAAGGAATAACAGAAATGCCTAAGGTTAATGTTCCCAATACTCTGCACCTGGCATGCCATCTTCGGCAAACCTCAGGTTACTACAACTCAAGACGCTCAAGACGTAATTAGCGATTAGTAATTCAATAGCTTACTAACATTTGTATATGTTAATGTTTTAGTCAGCAAAATACTGAACTTTACGAGTATAGCCTAACATTATTTAAAGCCTTTACCAATTACAAACTCACTAGGCCTATTTCTTTACCAATTACAAACTCACTAAACCTATTTCTTTACCAATTACAAACTCACTAGACCTATTTCTTTACCAATTACACACTACTAGACCTATTTCTGTACCAATTACAAACTACTAGACCTATTGCTTTACCAATTACAAACTCACTAGACCTATTTCTTTACCAATTACAAACTCACTAGACCTATTTCTTTACCAATTACAAACTACTAGACCTATTTCTTTACCAATTACAAACTAACTAGACCTATTTCTTGAGCCACACTTCAAAATGGGGTCATATAGGGAAATGCTTATTAACTTTCTTTTGAATTGCTTAATGCAATGACTATAAGTGTCCACTCAAAGAACCTATTAGTCCTCCTGGGCAAGACAAAGTTATCAGTTGGAACTGAAGACACAGCAACAGAGACTTAAGACATATATTAAGAGCGAGAGCTAACAACAGCAACAACAGTCAAATAAGACATCTTACAGGAAAACATAGAATGCCTTACATGCAATACAGATCATCTTACAAGCAACGCTGATTATCTTACAGACAACACACATCTTACAGATAATACATAACATCTTGCAAGCAACATAGATCGTCTTACATGCAACACACGCCATTTAGCAAGCAATGGAGAACATCTTACAGGCATTCAAGGATATCTTACAGGCAACACAGGACATATTGAAAGCAACATGTATCTACAGACAAAATAAACAATCTTAGAGTCAAAACACATCTTACAAGCAACACAAATAATCTTACAGGCAACACAAATTATCTTACAAACAACAGAACATCTTAAGAGATAACAAACGATATCTACCTTATGGAAGCAAAATATATTTTCGTTTCATTGTAAATAACAACCAGATATTATATATTATTTATACACAAACGATCATGTTATAAAATACAATGCAAGAATTATATAATTTTCTCATCTAAAAGATGCAAGTGATAATTTACTTAAAATAAATTTGATCTTAAAGGTTAGGTGGAGCCTGACCTTAGTCCTGAAATATATTTGCAAATACAGGATTTGTTTAGCTCATTTACTCGAATATTGTGAGGAGAAAAACAGTACTCAATTTTCCTGACAATGTTGGGCTCAATGTGAGGTGAGTCAAGTGAGAGACGACTAATATCAGTTCTTGAACCCGTTTGGAGTCTTCCGGTGACACCTGGCAGGGGTTATCGAACCCTGGGTGAGACAGTGAGTGACAACAGGTGAGACAGTGAGTGACAACACCTGTCAGCTTTCGTCCTCCGTCGGGATGTGGACGACAATCCCGTCATTCGCCGGATAATCCCACGCTATTGATAGTTCCTTCGTGTTGTTCAGAGGCTTTGTGATATTTCATGGCAGTCAGCTCGAAACATCCCAGGGAGAAAAATATATCTAGACAGTTGATATATAATATAACAGCGTCACTGGAAAGGATAAGGGAGGGGGGAAGGCATCCTTCATCATCCTCGTCAGACGTTGCTCTTCCCTCCATCAGTAGGATGGAAGCTGTAACACAGAGAAGGAATATGGACACGTGAAGACAGGCTGTCAGACCCAGGTTCCTGCCTAAGGAGGATGGTGTCCCTTTACTCCCTAATTTAAATAAGAGATAGCTAGTGCCTTCAGCGGAAAGCTTTAATGAAAATAGTCCATTTTGACAGACATAAAATATTTATATGAAATGAATATTCTAAGTGTATCATTACAATCTTGCTGGAAATTCTTGTAGGCGGAATTTATAGCCTCATTCCTGAATTATAATAGTTACATGAGCTGTATTTATAATATAATATTTTTAAAACTGCATTTTAACTTCAAGTAATCAAATTATTTCAAGCTATTCACTCGAAATAAATTGTTTATGTGATATTTTAATGGGGTCTTATATTATACTTTGTTGGTATTGTCAGGTTTTGCTAGCGATTTTATTTAGTTTTTCCAATACTGTTGTGTTGAGTAAATTTCTGAAAAGGTTTATTGGTTTTTCTTAGTGTGCTAAGGACGAACTGAGGATAATTACGGAACTGGGGAAGTTTCAGCCATGTGGTAGTTTAGACACGATTTGAGTTGTAAATAAAACACAAGACAAACATGTGTTTGGAAATACTGAGATTCGATCCCACCAAATGGCTTCAATTTATATTTTACCATTTTATCACGTTCTTGTAAAAACCGGGAGTATCTTTTGTTGTTATTGTTTGTGATCCTCTCCTGTATTATGCTTTATGATAAATATTTGGCTTAGTAAGATGAAGTGAGTCTCGCTTCATGCAGGTCGGCGTTCAATCCCCGATCGCCCAAGTGGTTGGGCGCCATTCCTTCCCCCTTGTCCCATCCCAAATCCTTATCCTGACCTCTTCCTATATATAGGTTAGGCTATATATATATATATATATATATATATATATATATATATATATATATATATATATATATATATATATATATATATATATATATATATATATATATATATATAGGCTATATATATATATAGGCTATATATAGCCTATATATATTCCTATATATAGGCTATATAGTCGAAAAGACTTGGCGCTTTTTCCCTTTTCTGATAGTTCCCTTCCCTTTCAGTAACTTCCACGGCATTTCTCTTCAAAGTATTTCCACTACAGTAATGCCAATACGCCGAGAATTCCTAATTTGAACACAAATGACAAGATGATATTGAATTGAATTGAACTATCAGGGGGAAAGCACCAAGCCATTACGACTATATAGCACTTGGAAGGGGCTAGGATAAGGATTTGGGATGGGACGGGGGGAAAGGAATGGTGCCCCAACCACTTGGACGGTCGGGGATTGAACGCTGACCTGCATGATGCGAGACGGTCGCTCTACCGTCCAGCCCAAGTGGATGATATTAAGCTGTGATAACTCAATATCGCCCCTGTTCACCCACCAGTAATTGGGTAACCAGTAACCAGAAAAATCACAGCAGAGGTAACGGTATTAGTATCATCCCAATCAGGTGGTATCACTCGTGGTACCAACCCAACATGGGTACCACCTGTGGTTCAGCCCCCCCAACAAGTGTTCCACTTCTGATACCATCCCTGACAGTGGTACCATCTCGTGTTCCACCCACTACCAGGGGTACCACCACTACATATATAAAATTTAATATTTCATCATCATTATTGCGAATAATTAATTTATAATGTCGATGAATTAATACTTAAATAGATTCTTCAGCTCAATTAAACGCAAAATTGTGTGCTAATTATATAAATTATTTTGCGAGTGCTAGGGCGGAAACTGCTTAAATAATTCAGGATAATTAGTCGTTCTCTAACACCTGCGATTGGTGGACGACCAGAGTGGCAGTTGTCGAGTCGTCGTACCAATCACCATTTAGGATTGTATTAGATTGTATTTGTTCCGTTGGAATAGAAATAAATAGGAATCATGCTATAAGGCATTTTCTGTTTGCGAGGTACCTCTGGCGTCATACAAAATGGTACTCGACTCAACAGTGACGAAATATTCGACACAAGAGTGACAAGGTATTCGACTCAGTAGTCACAAAAAATAACGAGGTCCATCAAGTCACGTGATAATATTCAGCCAATGGGACGTGCCCCTGGGAAGCTTCACCGCACTGGACCCAATCCGTAAATAACTGGGTGACGTCAATCACTGTCAATACGTCATTGAGAATGGGGTGTATCTGTAGGCTCCGCCCTTGAAAGTATCTGGTTGACCTCAGAATTGGTTTGGGAACCGAACGATTTTAAAATAAGTAGCGAGCATCTCCTGGGAAGCTGTACAGCATGCAGACCTGGGAGCCAGATTCACGAAGCAGTTACGCAAACACTTACGGACCTGTACATCTTTTCTCAATCTTTGGCGGCATTTTTTACAATTCTTAAACAGTTCATGAGCTCCGAAGCACCAGGAAGATGTTTATAACAATAACAACAGTTGATTGGGAAGTTTTCATGCTTGTTAACTGTTTAATAAATGTAACCAAAGCGGTCAAATATTGAGGAAAGACGTACACGTTCGACAGTACTTGCGTAACTGCTTCGTGTATCTGGTCCCTTCTCTCTAAAGTTCGGGGTGTTTTTATAGCCAGAAAGTCAAGTGTCAAGACTAGCATCAAGATGGATGTGTGCTCCGATAAAAGTGGTCCTCAAGTAGGATACTGTAGGCACGGAGCTGTATTCGTGGTTACAGCCTAGTTACCATGGCTGTTGTAATCATATTAGGGAAGTTATTCATCAAGTTCTCTCGTTTCGACATCAAGTATTCATCAAGTTCGCAGAAATTCACTCGCTTCGACAGTTTAGTGTCCTCAAGAAACAGTGGTCTTATGGGTCGATTCACAATCGACTTGAGAATGGTCCAGGACGGACCGAAACGTCTTTGTCCCTTCACCTTCTAGTGTGTGGTCTGGTCAACAGTGGTCTTGTGTGTCCGATCATGACTAAGTCATCGTACATAGGAGCCACAAATTGTCTTGAGTGTCGTTAGTACTTAATAAGTTCCAAAAGCATTACAGTGGATCCAAGGGAAGACGAACCTGGGTTATGCAAGAGCAAGACGACTCCAATGCCTTGCAAGGCTAGTCAAATCTGGCAATTGGCATCCGTAGAGTTTTGATATGACTGTCGATATATTAACACAAGTACATTATATGGAGGCGCCTCAGAAAATGGCCAATTAATAGTTTATAATGCACGTTGCCTGGTAAGGTGTTCTAAGTGTATATGACATTTAAACTTAAGAACTGACCCTCATAATATAAGATGTTGTCTTGAAAATGACGACGTTTGCAATTAATGTTATTATTGTTGAGGATAAATAGGGTTAAGGTTGTTTATTGAGTTATATTGTGTGTGTGAGAGAGAGAGAGAGAGAGAGAGAGAGAGAGAGAGAGAGAGAGAGAGAGAGAGAGAGAGAGAGAGAGAGAGAGAGAGAGAGAGAGAGAGAGAATATCAATGGGAAAATCGGTAGGAACTATGAGGATTCGAACCCACACACTTGGTACTCCGAAGCCCACATGGTCTCAGTTGATTCATGCGTTACTGGTCAAGCTCCCACACTCGGCTCACTGTAAACACACTTCAGCATGTAAGAGACACACGTGAGAGGAGGATCTCCACGACACAATATACATCACAACCAAATGAACAGCCAGAAAACTCATGCCGAGAATATGTCATTCTGTATTTTGACTTGTTTTGACAACATTGGTATGAATCTTATTATCCGGAGTTGCTAGATGCTGTGTGGAGATTCATCTTGGCCTCACTGGATGCTGGTGGAGATTCATCTTGGCATCACTGGATGCTGGTGGAGATTCATCTTGGCATCACTGGATGCTGCGTGGAGATTCATCTTGGCATCACTGGATGCTGGGTGGAGATTCATCTTCACGTCACTGGATGCTGGGTGGAGATTCATCTTGGCCTCACTAGATGCTGCGTGGAGATTCATTTTGACGTCACTGGATGCTGTGTGGAGATTCATCTTGGGGTCACTGGATGCTGGGTGGAGATTCATCTTGGGGTCACTGGATGCTGGGTGGAGATTCATCTTGGGGTCACTGGATGCTAGGTGGAGATTCATCTTGGGGTCACTGGATGCTGGGTGGAGATTCATCCTTGCAACACTGGATGCTGCGTGGAGATTCATCTTGGCGTCACTGGATGCTGCGTGGAGATTCATCTTGGGGTCACTGGATGCTGCGTGGAGATTCATCCTTGCATCACTTCAAGACACAGACTAGAATCACCGAATGCCACATTGCAACCCGTCCTGCAATGACAAGATTCTGAGCCATAGATATCATGAATCAGCGAAAAGATTATCACTTCCCTCTTCCGAGAACAAGAGGAATCAACAGATCTCTAACAACACCTCTAAGAGAACTAACCTTTCAGATCAAGAGAAATAAGTTTTTTACAATGAAACTCGTAGCTGCAGCCTGTCAAGCGAGCCATAAACAACAACAATAACAAGGATAAAACAAGAACAATCAGTGCCAATCAGTGCCAATCAGTGCCTAGGGTTCGTGCAGGCGGCCGTCTGTTCCGTTAACATGTAGTATTTATGTGTGCTGTGTTTGCCAGCTTTCAGAAGCCTACATTAGTTCGTGATTTACAGAGAGTTGTCGGCGCTTAGCAGAGATGAACACCTCCCATTAACCTAACGCTTTTTCATTCAGGAAAGACGCATTGACCGTACACACACACACGCGCGAGCGCATACTCATATTAACACACATACATACACATACACACACTCACACACACAGTGGAAGTGATGTGGTGGAGGCTGACTCCATGCACAGTTTCAAGTGTAGATATGATAGAGCCCAATAGGCTCAGGAATCTGTACACCTGTTGAGTGACGGTTGAGAGGCGGGACCAAAGAGCCAGAGCTCAACCCCCGCAAACACAACTAGGCGAGTATAACTAGGTGAGTACAGTACACAATGAAAGGGAACTGTCGACCTGTGACGACGCGTGAAAGAGACCTGGGAGTGGACGTAACACCTAATCTATCTCCTGAGGCACATATAAATAGGATAACGACAGCAGCGTACTCTACACTGGCAAAAGTTAGAACATCATTCAGAAACCTAAGTAAGGAGGCAGTTAGGGCGCTTTAAACTGCCTACGTGAGACCAGTTTTAGAGTATGCCGCCTCATCATGGAGTCCCCATCTGAAGAAGCATATAAGGAAACTGGAAAAGGTTCAGAGGTTTGCAACGAGAATCGTCCCAGAGCTACGAGGGATGGAGTATGAGGAGCGCCTGAGGGATCTGTGACAAACGACACTAGAAAGAAGAAGGGAGAGGGGGGATATGATAGAAACGTATAAAATACTCAGGGGGATTGACAGAGTGGACATAGACGAAATGTTCACACGGAATAGTAACAGAACGAGGGAACATGGGTGGAAGCTGGAAACTCAGATGAGTCACAGGGATGTTAGGAAGTTTTCTTTTAGCGTGAGAGTAGTGGGAAAATGGAATGCACTTAAGGAGCAGGTTGTGGAAGCAAATACTATTCATAATTTTAAAACTAGGTATGATAGGGAAATAGGACCATAGTCATTGCTGTAAACAACCGATGCTCGAAAGGCGGGATCCAAGAGTCAAGGCTCGATCCTACAGACACAAATAGGTGAGTACAAATAGGTGAGTACACACACACACACACACACACACACACACACACACACACACACACACACACACACACACAGACACACACACACACACACACACACAGGGGCCTCGTAGCCTGGTGGATAGCGCGCAGGATTCGTAATTCTGTGGCGCGGGTTCGATTCCCGCACGAGGCAGAAACAAATGGGCAAAGTTTCTTTCACCCTGAATGCCCCTGTTACCTAGCAGTAAATAGGTACCTGGGAGTTAGTCAGCTGCCACGGGCTGCTTCCTGGGGTGTGTGTGTGGTGTGGAAAAAAAATAAAAGTAGTTAGTAAACAGTTGATTGACAGTTGAGAGGCGGGCCGAAAGAGCAAAGCTCAACCCCCGTAAAAAACACAACTAGTAAACACACACACACACACACACACACACACATGACGGTTGAGAGGCGGGACCAAAGAGCCAGAGCTCAACCCCCGCAAGCACAACTAGGTGAGTACAACTAGGTGAGTACACACACAGACAGGGACGTTAGAAAGAATTTTTTCAGTGACAGTTAACAAGTGGAATGCATTAGGCAGTGATGTGGTGGAGGCAGACTCCATACACATTTTCAAATGTAGATTTGATAGAGCCCAGTAGAATCTGTACAAGAATCTGTACTCCAGTTGATTGACGGTTTGAGAGTAGGGAACAAAGAGCCAAAGCTCAACCCCCCGCAAGCACAATTAGGTGAGTACAATTAGGTGAATACAACTAGGTGATCACACACACACACATACACTAACAGAAGGAGCACAGGCTCTAAATATTCCTGTAGCATTGATCATTTAATGATTCGAGTGCAAAGTATGATTTACCCAGCTGTTGAGAGAAGTCAAATATCGTACAAATTCATAAGATAAAAGATTAAAGAGGAGGCACTTAACTTCAGATCAAATCATTGTCAATCACCTGCAAAATACTTGAAAAAAATAATAAGTGAAGTTATACATTTAAACTGGATTTGGAATGTATATATCATTTTTGGAGTTGTATAATACAGTGAAGAAAATAAAGCATGACAGAGATAAGCATTCTGCAAATTTCTGGAGTGTCAAAATGCCTTTAACACAGACTTTGTAGCAGTCTTTGCATATAAGGGACTACTACACAAACTTAAGAGGCAGGTAGGAGTACATGTAAGAGCTCTCTCATGGATTTCTTGAAATTATCTTGAGATGATTTCGGGGCTTTAGTGTCCGCGGCCCGGTCCTCGACCAGGCCTCCACCCCCAGGAAGCAGCCCGTGACAGCTGACTAACAACCAGGTACCTATTTACTGCTAGGTAACAGGGGCATAGGGTGAAAGAAACTCTGCCCATTGTTTCTCGCCGGCGCCCGGGATCGAACCCGGGACCACAGGATCACAAGTCTAGCGAGTTGTCCGCTCGGCCGATCGGCTCCCGACTGGATAAGAGAACACCTAACAGACGGAAGTCAGAAAGTCACAGTGAGGAGCTCAAATTCGTTTATGTTAATGATCTAAATACAAGACTTGATTCCCATATGTCAGTGTTTGCAGATGATGCTAAAACTAATGAGAAGAGTCAAGCCATATGAGAAATGAGAGATTCTCCAAGATACCCTAGACAAGCATCAGAGTTGGTCTAAGAAATGACTCCTGGACTTTAACACCTGAAAGTGTGAGGTGATAGAAATTGGAACAGGTGACAGGAGATCTGATGAAAGGTACATAGTGAGCAACGACGTGAGGCAATCGACCTGGGAGTGAATATATATTCGATTTACGATTTATATATTTATTCGAGAGGTATTTAATGAAGTACTAACTTAAGTACTGAAGGGAATACCAAATGATGCAACCTGGTGCCTCTCCTAGTGAGTGTGAATACACACAAATACACTATAATATATATACATATATATATATATATATATATATATATATATATATATATATATATATATATATATATATATATATATATATATATATATATATATATATATATATATATATATACATTTATATATATATATATATATATATATATATATATATATATATATATATATATATATATATATATATATATATAATCGTTTAAATATATTCAATATACATAAATAAATAAAATAAATCTATGAATTTGGAACCAAATAACTAATAATTATATACTAATTAAATAAGCAAAACCCTTAATTTCAAGGTGACTTAAAAAAAAAGCGTAGCCCCAAACCATGCCTAATGCCTGCAGATTGCCTTCACGTGCACGCTAATTATGGGGGCCTCTGGCTGCCTGATGGGGGGGGGAAGAGCCGGCTGCCTCACCCTTCCCCGCCCTGATGGGGCGTGGCTCAGGCTTCCACCGCGCCCCTTCCCTATGTAGGAATACCCTGATGAAGGTTTCATCAGCTAACCCCCTATTTTCACTATGTTGGGTTCAGACCGTTGTCACCCAAGAGAAGCCTGCTTAGGGTTCCAAACTAATGGGAGAATTGAGGCACCAGCCCTCCATTCACCCAATTATCTAGGTATATCATGTAGGTTCTATACCCCTACCCTTTTCCTACCATTATATAGCATGGAAGAGGGAAGGAGAAGGGGGAGCCAATACGAAAATTGCCATATCTATCATGGAACAGCATGGAGTGTGTTCCATCCTCCCTTCCCCCCTTTCCTGTGGTATAGGAGGGCGTGGTGTGGCTCCTCTCCCTCTCACCCTCCAATACTCAGGTGGAGTATGATGGGGGACCCCTAAGGGACCCATCAAGGGTGTGGTCAGGGGCCCACAACTCTTCACTCTCATCCTTCAACACCACTCACTCAGAGTTTGCAAGTTTTAATTAGCTTTATGTTCAGTTTTTACACTTTTAAACAATATATATTTTGTTTACAAATGACAATGTGCGGGTGCTACTTATATATATATATATATATATATATATATATATATATATATATATATATATATATATATATATATATATATATATATATATATATATATATATATATACCTGGTGATTACCAGGCGCTTTGCCTTAAATGACTTGGGTCCAAAATAGGTTTCGAAGTCTTCCCTATACTAGGGAAGACTTTAGACTTTATAGACGACTCAGGTCAAGCACCTTGACCTGAGACTTAGGTCAACAACAACCTCATTTTCAACATTTTCCAACAAGAATTCTACATTAATGTATTAACTAGTTATACACTGTCCAAATCTAACAGTCTATATGTCATCTATGAACGACATAGCGCCTATGATTTCATCATTATTGGTAAAATGATCCATATAACTCAATTAGACTCTGAAGATATAGATTATTTCTGCCAAATTTATTCAGAACTTTGAAATCTATTCTCAACTAGATGCATAACTAAATTTAGTTTAGTTGGTATGTTCCATAGTGTGGTTACATTGTGATGGTGCCAGGTTTAGGTAGATCTAGAGTCTAGTTAACCTAGAGTTAAGATCTAGACTTAAGATCTAGAGTTAAATTATAGTCTGAAAATTATAAATGAAACCAAAAAATTCAGGAAATAATAATTGTACTACTACTAATAATAATAATATTGATAATAATAATAATATTGATAATAATAATAATACTAGCATTAATATCAACACATATTATAGGTAAAAAAATATTAGCAGCTCTTAAAATTATGCAGATGAAATGTGAATACAGATCATCACATATTTATTGCTGAAATAACGACACATGGCCCAGGGAAATAGCCGCAATAAATTATATAAAACTTCTGCAATTTACACAAGGGATATTCCGTGATATTTTCTGCTTCCACATAAATTTTCAACGACAATTTACAATAAATATTTAGCCTTATGTAATGTCCTATTGTTGGACAAGTAAAATAAGTTTTATCTGTGTAATTATTTAAAAGATCTATAATATATTTGTATATATATATATATATATATATATATATATATATATATATATATATATATATATATATATATATATATATATATATATATATATATATATATATATATTCACCCTTCTGAAAATCTATTATTAAATACGAAAGTACTTAAGGAAATTTCTGTTTCAGTTCTTCCTTCGTGGTCTGACACTGTCATATATATATATATATATATATATATATATATATATATATATATATATATATATATATATATATATATATATATATATATTATATATATATATATATATATATATATATATATATATATATATATATATATATATATATATATATATATATATATATATATATATTTGGTTAAGGGTGACAAAGAATAAAAAAAAATAACTGTATACTTATTATAATGTTACACCGTTTCTAACCTACAAGGTTATTCTCAAGTGAGGAATAACAAGACATAGATTGATGGATGAAGATTAAGCCACCCAAGAGGTGGCACGGGCGTGTTGTTTATTTATTTATTTATTTATTTATTTATTTATATATATACAAGAAGGTACATTGGGATTGTGAGGATACATAATATGGTAATTACAATCTTGTAAAGCCAATAGTACGCGCAGCGTTTCGGGCAGGTCAAACACAGGTTGTGGGCAGGTTGTGATGTACAGCCATTAATAACACGAGCTGTGTATCACAAAACATAATGTTGTTGTTTTAGATTCAGCTACTCAGAACGAAATGTCCATGTAGCACGGGGTATGGCGAGCCCGTAAGTGAGTTCGGTTATTCGTGATAATCTTATTATTGTGGTTTTTGGGTCCAAAGTTTTCAGTAGAAGTGGGGTTTCCTCCTTTTTTCCCGTTTCTTTTCCGCTTCTGTTTTAGCGCACCGGTTTTAGTCTTGTTTTAATAAGATAATCTTCGTGGCGGATATAGAGGCACAGTGTTCACTAGACTAAATATAAAGGGAACATCTGATTTAACAACACTAGGAAGCCCGGTACACACAAAAGTAAGTCAGGAGAAAGGAGAAAAAATTTATAGGTAAATTAAGGTGATGGGTAAATGAACTAAGTACACAAACATAAGTCAGGTGCTAGGGTAATTAGACGGCCTGTCCCCTTAAGGTTTCAGAACATCAAGACACTGGTGGTGGATTTGTAATATAATTTTAGTCGCGGTTTTGTAGTTTCTGAACAAATCCACAAGGGCCGTGACGAGGATTCGAACCTACGTCCGAGAGCATCCCAGACGCTGCCTTAATCGACTGAGCTATGACATGGTATAATAATTGCAACCAGAAATTCTACTGAATTTTACTAACTACTGAAATCCTTGTAAATTTGTTCATTTGATGCATCACGCTATTGTGATTTCTGTTCTTGGTACAGGATTGTACCACCGGTCCAGGTGTTATCTTATAGTAGTGATGATCTCGTGGTTATTATAGCCATTGTTTACCAGTACTTGTGCTATCGTTTAACACTCCCTACTCACGTTACTGGATAAGCACCTCCAAAGGATACCTGATCAACCAGGCTGTGACTCATACGTCAGGCTGCGAGCAGCCGCGTCTAACAGCCTGGTTGATCAGTCCAGCAACCAGGAGGCCTGGTCGACGACCGGGCCGCGGGGACATTAAGCCCCAAAAGCACCTCAAGGTAACGTCAAGGTAAGGTAACGTTGCTCTATTCAGAACAGTGGGTAAGGGCTCGATGAATATAAGCATTGAGAACACTGAATTTAGATATTTGAGGGTACTCACTCCTACCGTTTAGGCATGATCCTATGTTTGTAGACTTGGTGTATCCGCTGGTGCTTAGAGAGTCTCCTGTTTTTGTTATTCACACATCCAGGAAAGGTAGACTGTTATTGTAACTATTCTCATGGCTGATTCGGAGTCCGGACTCTCCTTTTAGATGGCTTTTTAGATCAGTTAGTTCTTCTAAGTCTTTTATTATTATAAATATGTCGTCCACATAACGGCAATATATACTTAAGAACATAAGAACATAAGAACAAAGGTAACTGCAGAAGGCCTATTGGCCCATACGAGGCAGCTCCTATCTATAACCACCCAATCCAACTCATATACTTGTCCAACCCGCGCTTGAAACAATCGAGGGACCCCACATCCACCACGTTACGCGGCATTTGGTTCCACAAATCAACAACCCTGTTACTGAACCAGTATTTACCCAAATCTGTCCTAAATCTAAACTTATCCAATTTATACCCATTGTTACTTGATTTGTACCTGCTATTGAAAACTCTTTCCTCGATGGTGCCTATGTAAAAATTAGCAAATAACACTCCTAGAGTGAAGCCCATTGCTACTCCGTCTATCTTCATCACATCATCATTATTAATACAAATAAAAAAAATCATTTAAAATCAATATTTACCAATACACTAATGCAATCTTAAATAATATAAATATTCTCTGATATTATTTTACATTAATATCCATTATTTTAAACAAAAGGTTGTTAATAAAATAGTAATGAAATAATTCAATAAAGTTCTCAATATATAAATACACACGAGAGAAAATGTAAACTTAAATTATTCCATTTGTGTACATAAAAAAGCTTGCAAACCTCGTTAATATATAATATAATTTATAATGACAGAATTACAAAATTGCTTTCAAACATTCTCTGTTGTATTATGATGTTATGATTGCTTTGTCTTTGGTTCTATAATTGTATTTTAACGTAGTTACAGTGCAACACTTAGTTGGAGTAAAACAATTAGTTACTGTATAGTCATTAATTATAGTACAACCCTATAGTTACAGTGTAACTATTAGTTACAGGTTAACTATGCCACTATAGTTCACGTAGCTCTTTCATAACAATCCAATTAATCTCACATGGCATTCCTACAGCTCTGAGGAGGCAGTACCGTTCAAAACGTTATGGCTACGATGTGGTTACGATGTGGTTACGATGTGGTTACGATATGGTTACGTTATAGTTACGATGTGGTTACGATGTGGTTACGCTGTGGCTTGTATTAATTTCCAACCATTTCTAACAACTATTTTTCCCTAGTGAGAGCTGAATGAACCCAAGCAATGCACTTTACCTATCGAGTGAGAGGGGGGGGGGGATTTAAAACGTTAATATTAAGGTGTTATAATTTGTACAAATACTTCACATTTTAAACGAATGGTTCGATTCCTTTAGGAAGGAGACGTATTGGATGAGAAAAGGTTTGTGTTCAGGGTTTAAATGACTCAGGAGTTCCAAGTTCAAAGTCTGTCTATATAGCAGGTCCCTCTCTGTCTGTCTGTCTGTCTGTCTGTCTGTCTGTCTGTCTGTCTGTCTGTCTGTCTGTCTCTCTCTCTCTCTCTCTCTCTCTCTCTCTCTCTCTCTCTCTCTCTCTCTCTCTCTCTCTCTCTCTCTCTCTCTCTCTCTCTCTCTCTCTCTCTCTCTCTCTCTCTCTCTCTCTCTCTCTCTCTCTCTCTCTCTCTCTCTCTCTCTCGTGTAAACCTGCAGGTGTGTAACAGGTGTGTGGTTCTCTCCACTACAGGTCCTGTGACGCCGGCGGTGGCGGTGGCGGGGTCTCCGGCAGTGTTGCCTTGCAACATCTCCACCATTAACAGTGACGACTCCGTCCAGCTGGTACTCTGGTACCGGGACCACGTGCCTACACCCATCTACAGGTGAGCCACAGCTGCTAAGACCATTTACAGGTGAGCCACAGCTGCTAAGACCATCTACATGTGAGCCACAGCTGCTAAGACCATTTACAGGTGAGCTACAGCTGCTAAGACCCTCTACAGGTGAGCCACAGCTGCTAACAGCATCAAAAAGTAAAAAACAGCTGCTAAAATCATTTACAGGTGAGCCACAGCTGCTAAGACCATCTACAGGTGAGCCACAGCTCCTAAGACTATTTACAGGTGAGTGACAGCTGCTAAGACTATTTACAGGTGAGTGACAGCTGCTAAGACTATTTACAGGTGAGTGACAGCTGCTAAGACTATTTACAGATGAGTGACAGCTGCTAAGACTATTTACAGGTGAGCCACAGCTCCTAAGACTATTTACAGGTGAGCCACAGCTGCTAACAGCATCAAAAGGTCAAAGACAGCTGCTAAGATCATTTACAAGTGGGCGAAAGCTGCTAACAGCATTTAAAGATGAACGACAGCTGCTAACAGCATCAAAAAGTCAAAGACAGCTGCTAAGATCATTTACAGGCCGAGGTAAACATGCAAGCCTTATAGCCCTCAGGTGATTGGTCATTGGTATATATACATATAAAGCAAGGTGTATATTCAGCGCATATACACCCAACATCTTTTTTTTTTTTTAATTTTTACTCACTTGATACCATTTTGGGTTCTTTATAATCCATTTTAAACATTACTTCTTTCAATATGAAGCAAACTATTAGGTCGCTCAGACAAATAGTGAGAATTATGAAGGGATATAAGGATCGATACATCTCTATTCCTCTTCATAATAATACACTACATACAGCAAAAATAAATCTTGACTAAAATAGCAAACAATTAAGGGCAAAATACCATTCACCACAGCCACCATTCTAGGATTGTTGTTCATATTGTTTATAAGGGATTCAGGACCTTTTCTGTGTTGATGAAGTCTTGGTATCAATATAATGCTATGTTAGTGCTTAGGAGGAGGGAATTATCAGACAGCTACAGGTGAGCTGAGACAGCTACAGGTGATCTCAAACACCTATACGTGAGCTCAATCAGCTACAGGTGAGCTCAATCAGCTGCAGGTGAGCTCAATCAGCTACAGGTGAGCTCAGACAGCTACAGGTGATCTCAAACACCTACACGAGAGCTCAATCAGCTACAGGTAAGCTCATTCAGCTACAGGTGATTTCAAATACCTACACGTGAGCTCAATCAGCTACAGGTGAGCTCAGACAGCTACAGGTGATCTCAAACACTTACACGTGAGCTCAATCAGCTACAGGTGAGCTCAGACAGCTACAGGTGATCTCAAATACCTACACGTGAGCTCAATCAGCTACAGGTGAGCTCAGATAGCTTCGCAAACTAAGATGTATTCGCCAGCAATAATAACATACATATAGAAAAACCACTCCTAAGTTATGAATATATTGAGAGAATATATCACAAAAGCGTCGCTAGGGAACGGTAGCCCAACTCACACACGTGTAGCGAAAAGGGTCGACGTTTCGGTCGCTCTTGGACCTCTGATCAGGTCATGAAAAGGGCGAGTGGGTTAATGAGCATTTGAGTATTGTTGATGAGGATGGGTTGGTTGATGAGTACGGGCTGGTTGATGAAGACGGGCTGGTTGATGAAGACGGGCTGGTTGATGAGTAGGGGCTGGTTGATGAGGACGGGCTGGTTGATGAGGACGGGCTGGTTGATGTGGATGGGCTGGTTGATGTGGATGGGCTGGCTGATGAGTACTGGCTGGGCCTTTGCAGTACATTGATGAAGCCTTTAAAAAGGTATCATTCAGAGAGAGCACGTGAACGAACATTATTAATAAACCAGGTGGTTCTGGCAGGGTAGATTAACGAGCATTTGGTCTGTGTTGATGAGGACGTGCTGCATGTGTGAACTGTTTTCAGTTGATAAACAAGGCAACGGCTGTTGGATTAAGAAGCCTTTGGGCACAGCTCAGAGGATGGACTGTTTGTCGGGAGTTAATACGAGGGGAGAGCCATAGTGTGTGTTCCTGTCACGTTCGAGCCCCGAACTCAGATCCCTGTGTAAGAGAGAGGATTTTCTGAGATGAAAAAGTATTCACATTTCTCTCATTGAAGTTTCTGTTATTATTCCTCTTAGCGTTTTCTTTGACAGGTTTCCCTTTTGTCATTCTTCATTTCAAAGTCTGTAACTTTGGTTATTTGTCGTATAAATTGACAGGAATCTTGTTGAGGGTTCGAATCCATGTGCTGAGGGTTCACAGACGCGCCCTAGTCAACTGTACCATAACATGGTGAAATCATTGATTGATTTAACAGCTATCTTAAATCACTTTCAGGAGAGTGAAAGAAGGTTCTAAGCTTTCCAAGTATAATGATTGACAGTTGGAATATGCTTTAGGGGAGGTATTGGGGGAGTTTCTCTATACATAATTCCCCAACCACTTGGGCTGGACGGTAGAGCGACGGCCTCGCTTCACGCAGGTCGGCGCTCAATCCCCGACCATCCAAGTGGTTGGGCACCATTCCCTCAACTCGTTCCATCCCAAATCCTTATCCTAACCCCTTTCCCAGTGCTATATAGTCGTAATGGCTTGGCGCTTTTCCCCTGATAGTTCCCTTCCCTTCCTACACACACATGACATACACACGCTTAACACAAGGTCACCACCGTCACACATTGCATACATATCAACCTACATATTCAACCCGGTACCCCCTCCCTCAATGCCTTGCTCTGCTTGGCTAACACAAACACACTGTAAATCATATTAACATCAATTATAAGAAAATTTTCTTCATCACGCATTAAAACCCTCCTTGTCACCTCCATTCGATAACATTATTCAAACATTACTGTAGATTCGAGTCCCAAATAAGCCTACGGAGGATGATATGCCGAAAAGTCTAGCACTATTGTCAATTCAACATTTAAAAACAAAATCCAACAAAAACTATCCAAGCAGAGTTACAGTGGTGACATTGTGTTGACTAAACCACACACTAGAAAGTGAAGGGACGACGACGTTTCGGTCCGTCCTGGACCATTCTCAAGTCGATTGTGAGAATGGTCCAGGACGGACCGAAACGTCGTCGTCCCTTCCCTTTCTAGTGTGTGGTTTGGTCAACATATTTCAGCCACGTTATTGTGACTCCTCGTCTGCATGTGGTGACGTTGTGTTCATGAGGAAAACATTATTTGAGTCGTAAAACGTTCATATACCACTGGTTCTAAGTTACTTTTGAGAGAGACGTTTACAGCATTCCGTAAGTGCAAGACGATATAAAATAATATATATTTACAGAATTCTTTAGGAACACGGTAAATTTTGATAGACATTTTCAGCATTAATTAAAGGTATGGAAATAGATTAAGAGACATTTATATCATTCTGTAAATACAAAACAATGTTTGAGACAGACATTTACATTATTTTATAAATGCAAATGTATACAAAACAAACTAATATACAAACCTCAATACCTAGCTCTATACAAAACATGAATAACTATTAAATTACTTTATAAAAAAAAGTTTGTGATTACAGTCCCCGGACAAAATTACAAATGCGACTTGAATGATGAAGCAGCTTGTACAAGCAGTGCCTGGGGATACCTGGATGACAGGAGCAGCTTGTACAAGCAGTGCCTGGGGATACCTGGATGACAGGAGCAGCTTGTACAAGCAGTGCCTGAGGATACCTGGATGACAGGAGCAGCTTGTACAAGCAGTGCCTGAGGATACCTGGATGACAGGAGCAGCTTGTACAAGCAGTGCCTGAGGATACCTGGATGACAGGAGCAGCTTGTACAAGCAGTGCCTGAGGATACCTGGATGACAGGATCAGCTTGTACAAGCAGTGCCTGAGGATACCTGGATGATAAGAGCAGCTTGCACAAGCAGTGCCTGAGGATACCTGGATGATAAGAGCAGCTTGCACAAGCAGTGCCTGAGGATACCTGGATGATAAGAGCAGCTTGCACAAGCAGTGCCTGAGAATAGACTGACGACTGATATAAAATTTATATTTCAGTTGTCTCTATAAATCACGAGGTAATTGCCTTATTTCCTTTCATATATGTTTTTGTATTTTCTCCTGTAACGAAGATTAGCTTCTCCCTTCCTCTCTCTCTCTCTCTCTCTCTCTCTCTCTCTCTCTCTCTCTCTCTCTCTCTCTCTCTCTCTCTCTCTCTCTCTCTCTCTCTCTCTCTCTCTCTCTCTCTCTCTCTCTCTCTCTCTCTCTCTCTCTCTCTCTCTCTCTCTCTCTCTCTCTCTCTCTCTCTCTCTCTCTCTCTCTCTCTCACCATCTTCTCCCTCTCTCTACATGGAAATTTCTCTTCCCGGTTTCTTTCTCGCTCTCCCTAGGGACAGGTGTATCCTTCCCCTTGCCTATCTATCCAGGGACGTGTTCTCCTGCTCTGACAGCTCTACAGGAGGCCTCTACCTTCCCCCTCTTTCCCTTCAGCTTCTATCCTGGTGGCTATCACTACCCTCACGTCGCCTATCCACACAGTCTCTTCTCTCCTGTTTGCTTCCCCTTCCATGCAGCCGCATATTGACCAACTCCCCTCTCTCCCTTCTCACCTCTCTCTTTCCCCTCTCTTTCCCCTCCACAGGCTCTAATTATCCGTCTGTCTCTTTCTATAGTAGCTATCCTTCTCCCCCCTCTAGAATATTTATTCTATTCAGCTCATACAACCGCTAACTCTTTTTTATGTCCCCTCTATCTCCTTACAGACACTGCTCTTCCATAGACACACTCTCTCTCTCTCTTTCTCTCTCTCTCTCTCTCTCTCTCTCTCTCTCTCTCTCTCTCTCTCTCTCTCTCTCTCTCTCTCTCTCTCTCTCTCTCTCTCTCTCTCTCTCTCTCTCTCTCTCTCTCTCTCTCTCTCTCTCTCTCTCTCTCTCTCTCTTCGGGGATCCACTAACCCAATTCGTGTTCCTCTTCCAGCTACGACGTGCGGCTAGGCGTGTACTCTCGGCCCAAGGAATGGGCCGACCCGCAGATCCTGGGAGAGAGAGCTCACTTCAGCATGACCACTATTCCTGCCGCCCTCGTCCTAAACCAGACCCGCCGCCCTGACCAGGCTGTGTATCGCTGCAGAGTTGACTACAAGCGGCTCACCACCACCCACGCCAGGGTCAACCTTACCGTGATAGGTCAGTGCTATGACCTATGACCCCTCATGACTCTGTTCCCCTCCCTTTTTGGGAAGGGCAAAGGTACCTATGAGCAGAAGCAGCTAGCCTGGTTATATTGCACTTGGAAGGGGTCAGGATAAGGATTGTGAGATACTGATATCGGTTCTATCGATATCAATGGATATCTATCGGTTCCATTAGGGGTTTGTTAGTGATAAACAGACTCTGAGAAGCTCTAGTTTCATTAGCCAATCTCGTAATGACCAATTCACTTTGATAAATATAGATTCTTTGATTTAACATGTTTATTCATAAATTTTTGTACATATAAAATTAGCTATGTATGGAAAATTCATGTTCTTTATAAACACACAAAAAACATAAATGCGAAAGGAGAGTAAAGTGACGAGATTTCGGTCCAAAAGGACCATTAGCAAATCGAAAATTCGTAAATTAATGGTCTATAATGGACCGAAAAGTCATGTTTTTTTTTCATCTGTGTGTTGTGACATCAGCCCAGTAATTGTGACGCTCACCGCATGGCCATTGTACATTCTCCAGTTACATTATATACATTATTACAATGATGGATATGAATATTAGTGTCGTGGGTTTTGTTAACGTATCCAGTAGTTATTATACTAGCAATAATCATTATATGAATATGGAGATATACCGGTATAGAATAGGGTGACCGGGTGATATAACAGTACCGTGTAGGGTTACCGGGTGATATACCAGATCCATGTAGAGCTACCGGGTGATATACCAGTACAGAGTAGAGCTACCGGGTGATATAACAGTACAGAGTAGAGCTACCGAGTGATATACCAGTACAGAGTAGAGCTACCGGGTGATATACAGTACAAAGTAGAGCTACTGGGCGATATACCACTACCGAGAAAAGCAAACGAAAAAGCATATTTTCGTTTTATTCTCGTTAATCATACACATCATCGGCCTGGAATAAGTCAGAATAAGTCACATTTAACTGTTCCTTCTCTCTATATTTCCCACAACGTAAAGAATGTAACTGTTTTCACGAATGAGAAACGTACGAAAAACCTATCGAAGACTAACCATAGAAAACGTTAACAAAACGTTTTTTTTAATATATGACTAGTATGTTGCATAATTTTTCGGAATGGTAAATTCCGTTAAAATTGCAACATACTGAGGGAGAGGAGGGGATAGAGCAGTTAGGATTAGTTTAATTAGATTTGGTTAAGTGCATAAAGGTTAGGGCTGAGTATAACGTTTTTAGCCCATATTCAAAACGTTTTTAAAACGTATTTAAAACATTTTTAAAACATAATTAAAACTTTTTAAAACGTATTTAAAACGTATCTCACTGTATTTAAATTAGTAAAATAAGCCTACAAAAGTCCGCACAGAAGCCGGCAGGGTCAAATGAATACCCATCCAGTTGTGGACACCAATATTTTCAAGCAAAGGTTCGAAGCATCTTTACCTCTTGACAGTCACCTTTGGGCTCGAACTGCGGCCACAACAACAACATGGACAGGGTTCAGGGAAGCAGGAAGAGGAGCTTCTAGTATCACAAGAAGAAGAGAAAGCTGCACTCCGTCACCACAAGAATATGAATGAATGAGGAACAACGCGATTGTGTGACATTTGTTTACAAACAATAGATATCAGCTTCATTGAAAAGTTTGTAAAAATGTTCCAATATTATGTTTACATTCCTGCCGTAAAGAGCTCAAGTTACTGTAACTCTAAAGCTTTATAACACCAACTCGTCTATATTCATATGAGCAGTATATTTATTTTGAAAACTGTGAGTGATAATATTGTATTTTTTTGTTATTGAACCTGGTAGTCATAGACAATGTTTGACTACACCATTTTTTATTTATAATGAAGTGTATTATTGTATTGTTCTTAATGACTACGGTGTTGAGTGACAAATGAGTTATGGGAGGTTATTTGTGATGAGTTAATGTGAGGGTGTAGGTTTATATTTTGGTGATATTATAGATATTTTAAATTATTATTTCTCTCTGAAGCGAGAGTGTCTCTCGACTTGGGCCTCAGGTTAGTTAATTCCACATATCAGGAGTAGAATCAGAAACTTTTGAATAAGTAAATTAATACACAAAAGAATAGAAACAATTCAATATAGATACAGACAGTAAGTCACAGTAGCCGGGTTCAAAGTCAGACACCAAACCCATACATCTGAAAATACAGGAAATGCAACGTTTCGGTCCATCCTGGACGATGATCAAGTAGTATATTGGTCCAAAACTAACAGAAACATCGTCACTTTCATGCTCTTCAGCTGAGTGAGTTGGGTGTCTAAGAAGTGTTTGATATATAGGGTAAAATATCCTCCTTAAGTGGAATGGTATGTGTCTCACTATTGGATTAATTCAAGGTGATAGTTGACGGCATAGATAGACGATAAGGGCAGGTTTGCAAACCGGTTCTGCGATGACCTGTAGATTACCTGTGACCATTTCGATAGTTTTTCTCGTGTTGCAGACTGGGGGAGCAGCCTCCCTTGGCCTGGTCTATGAGGTTGTTGATCTTTGTACTTCGCATGGCCACATAGCCATCACAGTCAGGTTGATCTGCTAACTTTAGCAGAAACTTGTGAAGTTCTCTCTTTTATACTTACAGCTTTTACTGTATTTAAAAAATACAGCTTTTTATTTTAATTTAGAAAATACAGCTTTCACTGTATTTCCCCTACCTACAAGCATACGAACCTAGGCAGCCTACCTAGTTTATCGATGATATATAGGGCTATATAATATAAACGATATATAAACGATGATATATAAACGTTGCACTGTCATTTAGTTCACCAAGGGGCCTGATGGCTGAGTGGACAGCGCTCGGTATTCGTAATCCTAAGGTTTTAGTTCCATTTCCTGGCGGAGGCGGAAACAAATGGGCAGAGATTTTTTCGCCCTGATGCTCCTGTACACCTAGCAGTAAATAGGTACCTGGGAGTTAGACAGCTGCTACGGGCTGCTTCTTGGGGATGTGTAACAAAATGGAGGCCTGGTCGAGGCCTTCTCAAGATAATCATCTCAAGATAACCTCAAGAAGATATCCAGACAGTGATAACGTGTTCCGTCTATACGTGTTCCAGCCGCTACTTACCGTTCCCAGTGAGTCTTGACGTATCTTGTGCACTATAAGGTGCCAGTATGGGTTATCTTGCAGATAACAGGATAACAGATATCTAACATTTCGGTGAAAAACTTCATATTGCAACATTTGTTTTCTCTGCAACATATAGCCAAGACTACAGGATTCCCTGGTGCCGCACGCCAAGGATTAATTAAGAATTGGAGGGAAAAGCTTCAATTGCAATCTTGCTGTGATTAACTGTCCTTACTCGATTGTGGGTGTTCACTACACTAGTGTGTGTGTTCACTACACCAATGTGTGTGTTCACTATACTAGTGTGGGTGTTCACTATACTAGTGTGTGTGTTCACTACACTAGTGTGTGTGTTCACTATACTAGTGTGTGTGTGTTCACTACACTAGTATGTGTGTGTTCACTACACTAGTATGTGTGTGTTCACTACACCAATGTGTGTGTTCACTACACTAGTGTGCGTGTTCACTACACTAGTGTGTGAGTTCACTACACCAATGTGTGTGTGTTCACTACACCAATGTGTGTGTTCACTACACTAGTGTGTGTGTTCACTACACCAATGTGTGTGCTCACTACACTAGTGTGTGTGTTCACTACACCAATGTGTGTGTTCACTACACTAGTGTGTGTGTTCACTACACCAATGTGTGTGTGTTCACTACACCAATGTGTGTGTTCACTACACTAGTGTGTGTGTTCACTACACCAATGTGTGTGTTCACTACACCAATGTGTGTGTTCACTACACTAGTGTGTGTGTTCACTACACTAGTGTGTGTGTTCACTACATGAAACATAGGACACTGTCAGGTTATCTTGAGATGATTTCGGGGATTAGTGTTCCCGCGGCCCGGTCCTCGACCAGGCCTTCTTTTTTGTTACACCCCCCCCTTCCCCCAGGAAGCAGCCCGTAGCAGGTGTCTAACTCCCAGGTACCTATTTACTGCCAGGCGAACAGGTGCATCAGGATGAAAGAAACTCTGCCCAATTGTTTCCACCTCCACCGGGGATAGAACCCGGAACCTCAGGACTACGAATCCCGAGTGCTGTCCACTCAACTGTCAGGCCCCCCCATTCAGACAAAGGCCCCTCTGATATAGATCATTGTCCAAGATATCCCATTTAATTTAATGGAATATAGATCGTAGTTGAAGGTCATTGTCAACAGTACACAAACAAGGCAATTAAAGTCACCATCGTTAGAGTGGTAAATGTAGTTCCAGTGCTAGGAATTTTCAATGACACTTTGACCTATTAATTGACCCATAGCTCTAACAAAAGACTTTAATAAATCAATTAATTAATAAATCAATTAATTAATAAATCAATTAATTAATAAATCAATTAAGATATGGTGTTTTCTCCAAGTTATACAACTTCGTTTTGCCAGCAGCAAACGCTCTGATTAAGATTTTTAATTAAATTAAAAAAATTAATAATTATCAGCTAAATTATAATTCATAACGAATACAAAATCCAGCGACTCTAATGGAAATATTAACGCAAAAAAATGATTCAATAACGGCCGCAATGTCAGTGTCAAGTGCATAAATTTAATACTGAAAGTTTAATAACGTTTTAAAACTTTTCAGTTAAGCACTTAAGCATGAGGGCTGCAGGTCTGATATTGCGAACTTGTGTTATCAAGTGTTGCAAGTTAGAGTTGCATAATGTGTTGCTCGTGTTGCTTTGTTGCTGGTTAAGGCCTATCAACCTCTAGAGGGTTGATAGGCCTTATCATATAAAATATATAATCTCTTATATGATGATTAAGGTAAAATATAGGCCTAATATATCTGACGCTATATTAATGAAAATAGTTTTTAAGGCCTATCAACCTCTAGAGGGTTGATAGGCCTTATCATATAAAATATATAATCTCTTATATGATGATTAAGGTAAAATATAGGCCTAATATATCTGACGCTATATTAATGAAAATAGTTTTAAGGCCTATCAACCTCTAGAGGGTTGATAGGCCTTATCATATAAAATATATAATCTCTTATATGATGATTAAGGTAAAATATAGGCCTAATATATCTGACGCTATATTAATGAAAATAGTTTTAAGGCCTATCAACCTCTAGAGGGTTGATAGGCTTCATCATATAAAATATATAATATATGATGATTAAGGTAAAATATAATATATCTGACGCTATATTAATGAAAATGGTTTTCTAGAAAGTGTTGAAAAATATCATATTAATATATATTTATATTAAAATATATAACTAAAATTATAATAATATAATGACAATAAAAATTAATCACAGGGAAATTAGACTAACCTGATATATATCAAGTGGAAAATCTATTGAAGCAATGAGGGGATTCGAACCCTTGACCTGCATGTGACACGTTTATGTTACCCTGGTCCAAGGGTAAAGTGTCCGACTGGGAATACCTAGGTAGCTGGTTCGAATCCCCACATTACTCCAATCGGTTTTTCTCAATACAAATTATAATTAAATCAAATAATGCACAATTTCAAAGGAAAAATTGAAAATGGAATTTGAATAAGGCATTCGTAGGAAAATTAAATGGATTAGGATTAAGGCAATATGTACATGGTTTACAAAGTGGGAACAAGCTGTTCCTTAGTCAGCTGACGTACGTCGGTAAGTGCGTCGCTCCAGTGCGTCGTTCAGTAGCCACAAGGGACGATTAGGTTCATACAATAACAACCCAACAGAATCGACATTAGTATTATTAATATATTAGACGTTCAGTTAGGATGAGCAGCTAAGCTAAGAGGCATATCGACTGACTTTACCTGAGATTACCTGAGAGGGCCCACTGTCTCTCTAGTGGCCTTGACGAGGACAGGAAGCCGGGAGCTTGTCAAATGATATTCTATTCATGAGATAGAGTAGTAATGTAGTCAGAGTATCAACAAAACAGACTTGCTTCTTACTAAGATGTAAATTTAGTTTTTTCAATGTACAGAAAATCTATTACATCACTATTTTTCAACGAAATTTCAATAGACGTTCCAATCATGATATGAATTTGATTGGGCATTGAATATGTGGTCACTATTCCGGAGCATTTTTATATCTAGTAGAAAATGAAGACTAGATTGAAGATTAGACTAAATTGACTAGATTTAGAATATTAATCATTTTGGGTATTGATATTTGGTTGAGGCATTAATATATTGGGTATTGATATTTTGGGTATTAATATTTCGGGTCTTGTTATATAATAGCAACTATACACGAATGGTCGTCTGTTAGTGAGCCTGGATCTTGTAGTAGATAACCAGTAGATGATCTACTAGCAGATCTACTAGTCGCCATGTGTCGGGAACAGATGTGTAGACTTATACACGACTTGTACATGTACCGTGTACACACACATGTACACTGATGGACCCTTGTACACTCCCACACACAGAGCCGGTGGGGAGTGTGAGCATTATGGATGAGAATGGGATGGAACTAGTGGGTGCAGCGGGCCCATATACGGTGGGCCAACGGCCCTCCCTCACCTGTAGGGTGCAAGGGGGCGACCCGCCACCTGCCGTCACCTGGTGGAGGGATGGACGGCTCGTGGACGGCACCTACCACCACCAGTCTTTACCCAGGTGAGTCCCCTGGGCCCAGGTCCTGTCTCTCCAGGTGCGACAACTTCCTATACTTGTACATAGGCGTACGCACCTGTACGAACCCTCGTAATCCTTTGGTATTCATATTTCGTACTATGTATATATATATATATATATATATATATATATATATATATATATATATATATATATATATATATATATATATATATATATATATATATATATATATATATATATATATATATATATATATATATATATATACCAGAGGTGGTACCCCTTCTAGGTTATAAAATATATATATAGATAGATAGATAGATAGATAGATAGATAGATAGATAGATAGATAGATAGATAGATAGATAGAGAGAGAGAGAGAGAGAGAGAGAGAGAGAGAGAGAGAGAGAGAGAGAGAGAGAGAGAAAGAGAGAGAGAGAGAGACCTAATCCAGCTATACAGAAGTGAGATAAGTGCCCAAGACACAGGCAGGCATCTTTACCCAAGCATCAAGCATAAATTAACACTTAGATACTATTTCCTATATCATTTTCCTCTCTCATATTCCTGTTTCATGGGATCTAAAAGCATGTACTTTATGTGTGTGTTGCAGTAGAGCGACTGTAATATCCAACAGCTCGAGTAGGGACGGGGTGGAGCCGGGACCCATCGTAGTCAACACTATAAATCTACGAGCGTTGAAGAAGGAAGATTTGCGGTCTACCTACACCTGTCAGGCCACCAACCACGACCTCGCGCCCACTAAGGAGACCGCGGTCGAACTCGATATGAACTGTAAGTATGTTTTCACTATCTGTGTTGACCAGACCACACACTAGAAGTTGAAGGGACGACGACGTTTCGGTCCGTCCTGGACCATTCTCTATTCACTATCTGTATCTGTTGGATCGAGCTATTAGCTCTTGGACCCCGCCTTTCTAGCCAATTTGTTTTTCCCTCTATTATGTCTACTACATATGTTTCTCTTTGACACTGTTTACACTTATACGGTCTGCTCTTTGGCAGTTTAAGGGATTTATATCCCTTTAAATTCGATTTGTTCTTTGTGTGTGTGTTTTTGCGCCGTCCCCAATTCTCATTAACTTGCATTTATCTAGGTTTAAGTCAAGTAGTCATTTGTCAGACCATCCCTGAATCTAATCAAGTTTGTCCTGCATCTATTTACAATCTTCGTGTTATATGGATCTTCATCAATCATGTATCGTCTACGAACATATATTTGTAGATCTTTTACATTTACGAAGAATAGGATAGGCCTATGACCTGACCTTTGTGGAACACCTATAGTGACTTTTCTCCCTTCTACAGCCTTTAAAATCACCGTAATGTCTTTTCAGAGAGAGACACTCTCTAATTCAATTAAGATCCTGCTTGAACCTCAACTTTCTATGGCAGACTCTTGTGTTAAATGCCTTGTTAATCCTGAGAGAAAGACACTATCATTTCCGTTCCTGCTTTACTGTCATTGCCTCGTCATGACACTCTAATGGCTCTATTATACACCACTTGCCTTCACTGATCCCATTTTGGTGTTGAGACAAAAGGTTTGTATCTTTTGGAATACTAAATTTCTGATCATTATCCTCTCTCACTACCTTGAAGGGAATGTTGCATAATCCACTAAATAACGTGAAGTATGGCCTTGATTGTTCTCTATATTAAATACAGTGGTAACGTACCGGTGTTTACCAGTCCTTTATTAAGTGGTTGGCCACCATTCCTGTCCCTTTCGTCCCATCCTAAATCTTTATCCTGACCCCTTTCTCAGTGCTATATAGTCGTAATGGCTTGGCGATTTCACCCCTGATAGTTCTCTTGCCTACGACTCCAGTTTGTCAAGTGAGATCTTGTTGAGATCTCAACAACAACAACTCAAAGGAGCTCAATTGTTGAGCTCCTCATTCCCCCCCCCCCCCTCCTTAATTAATGGGGAATGATAGAACCATTTCTACCATTCCTCATAAAGATGCCCCCATAATTAAAGGTTCTTTGGGGAATACAAGATTTATTTAAAATAAAAGGTTTAAAACCTTTTAAGATAAAAGGTTCTTTGGGGAATACAAGATTTATTTAAAATAAAAGGTTTAAAAACGTTTTAAGATAAAAGGTTCTTTGGGGGGATATTTTTTTAAGACAAACTTCTGTTTTATCCAGTTTCTCTAATCGTTTTCTCACCTCAGCTTATATATCTATGTTCCTAATTCTGTTGGTTCGTTGCCTGTTTTTTTTTTTTAAATTTGGGATGTTCCGGTTCAATTATGAACATTTTCTGAACTATTTCAATTACATTACTCACTTTTATGTAATGTCTTGCTTGACCCTGATCATTTTGATTAATCATAGCCACTTAATTAATCATCATTGTCTTCCTTCTGACGTGTGTGTGTGTGTGTGTGTGTGTGTGTGTGTGTGTGTGTGTGTGTGTGTGTGTGTGTTTGTGTGTGTGTGTGTGTGTGTGTGTTAGTCTGGATTGTATTGGAAGATAGATAATCTACAAATATTCCTGATACACTGATAACATAAGAAATCTATTGACAAAAGAAAATGTTCAAACAAAAGAAAATCAACAGGAATAAAACAAGCGAGCTTCAGTTAACGCAATTTTCGCCCAACGGAAATAAAAGGTGAAATGAGGTAAGCAAAAAAAAATAAAACGCAATTTTCCCTTTAGTAACTACCAATAAAGTTTAGGACGCAGAGGCGGCCCAGAAGGACCTTCCGCCTTACGTATGATGCAATTCATATTATGCTTTACTGACTTCACTATTATTACCTTAATAACCTCTCTCAGGAAGTACCTAACCTAACCTAACCTAACCTAACTCAATGGCGAGCTACAGTGGCTTGTTCAGTGGGAGTGTATCGTTCAGCCTAAGCGGTTGGGCTGGACGATTCACTCTTCATGTAGGTCTACCTTCAGCTACATACATATATCACCAAAAGACCTTGGCCAGAAATGATCAGTATTTACGCATCCACTCACGAAACCTTTGCATCTTGTTGACCAGACCACACACTTGAAAGTGAAGGGACGACGACGACGTTTCGGACCGTCCTGGACCATTCTCAAGTCGATTTTTGCATCTTTCAACTCTCAAAGGGGGGCCTGACGGCTGAGTGGACAGCGCTGGGGATTCGTAGTCATAAGGTTCCTGGTTCGATTCCCAGTGGGGGCGAAAACAATTGGGCAGTTTCTTTCATCCTGATAACCCTGTTCACCTAGCAGTAAATTGGGACCTGGGAGTTAGACACCTGCTACGTTCCTGAGGGGGGGGGGGGTGTAACAAAAAAGAGCCCTAGTCGAGGACCGGGCCGCGGGGACATTAAGCCCCGAAATCATCTCAAGATAACTTCAAGATAACCAAGATCGCTTCATTTACATTCATTAATCAGTTTCTGCACTACGAGGCTATGAATAATAATAATAATAATAACTAATAGCTGTGACGTTTCGTAGAACACAGATGTAAATGGAAATATATTTGCCATAAGAGAAAAGCTGTACAATGCGGTACATTGTAGTGTACTAATTAAAGCCAATTGTTTAGCATTAAAATTCTGCCCCACTGATGATTCATCTTTAGAGTTCAAAGGACCTAGAATGTCTAGCGCAAGGTCACGGTTGATGTTGCAGTCTTGCAATGCCTGGTGTTACTTAGTAGACATATGCAACAGAGCAACAGGAGATTAACAGCAGAACCACCCTTTCCCTCCCCCCCCCCCCCTTCTTTCTCTTTCATTTTTTTTTTCTCTCTCTCTCTCTCTCTCTCTGTCTCTCTCTCTCTCTCTCTCTCTCTCTCTCTCTCTCTCTCTCTCTCTCTCTCTCTCTCTCTCTCTCTCTCTCTCTCTCTCTCTCTCTCTCTCTCTCTCTCTCTCTCTCTCTCTCTCTCTCTCTTTCGCTCTTTCTCTCTCTCTCTCTCTCTCTCTCTCTCTCTCTCTCTCTCTCTCTCTCTCTCTCTCTCTCTCTCTCTCTCTCTCTCTCTCTCTCTCTCTCTCTCTCTCTCTCTCTCTCTCCCTCCCTCCCTCTCACTCTCTCTCCTTTCTCTCTCTCTCTCTCTCTCTCTCTCTCTCTCTCTCTCTCTCTCTCTCTCTCTCTCTCTCTCTCTCTCTCTCTCTCTCTCTCTCTCTCTCTCTCTCACAACAAAATATTTAACACCACGATTATATCATAAACAGTGAAATTCATTTTCTTCAGTTAAAAATATATTGATGCTGAGTAAGTAAAGTAGAGCCCATCGTACAGTAATGATGGTACTTACACCTCCCATTTGACCAGACGTCCAAAAATAGACTTTTTATCCGAAATAGTTCACGTCTTGTATTACTGAATTCGCCTAAAAGATACAGTAAGAAAATACATTAAAAAAAGGAAAAGGTAACTGAAGAACTGAACCTTAACTTAAGGTGTCCAAGCAGTGCTAAGCCTAATATACGCTATCTTAGGCCTAGTATAGTGCATATTTATACTATAGTAACTCTGGGATTGAAGAAATTTAGTTTTTTTTTGGTTTTTTCTTTTCCCCTTATAACAAGTACTAAAAAACTGTACATAACTAAAATACTAAAAAAATACACCCTAAAATCTGTACTAGAAATAATTGTACTAAAAACTGTACTAAAACTTTGTACTACAAAAATTATCTGTACCGAACGTGAACATTGTTGGATCAACAGTACATTCTTGTACCATCAACCAAATGGCTGCTATAAGTACATTTGTATGGGTAGAAGTACTCAGAAGTACACTCCTGTACTCCATCCCCTGAGAACGAAAGTCACCTCAAAGCGAACGAAAAGATTAAATTGTTCAGTTGTTCATTAAATATATATAAATCCATTATTTATATTTTAGGATTTGTTCAATTTATATGTATAATTTTTTGCTGATTTATCTTTTTAATTAGTCATTGGAGTGCCTCTGAGTACCTGGGGGGAGGGGGGGGGATCAGCTGGTGTCCTAGGGGGAGGGGGGGGTGATCAGCTGGTG
Source organism: Procambarus clarkii (assembly GCF_040958095.1). Classification (NCBI taxonomy): domain Eukaryota; kingdom Metazoa; phylum Arthropoda; class Malacostraca; order Decapoda; family Cambaridae; genus Procambarus; species Procambarus clarkii. The sequence goes on along the minus strand of NC_091153.1, from coordinate 6,636,762 downwards.
TTGAGAGATGAGAGCCGGGGGGGGGTCGGGGGGAGGGGGAGGGGGGGGGGGGGTAGGCTGGCACTGCTTACGTCATCAACAGGGCCAGATGGTGCCAGAGATAATGGCTCAGTTGTGTGTGATGCCTGGAGGGTCACTGAGGGGTTTGTGTGTGTGTGTGTGTGTGTGTGTGTGTGTGTGTGTGTGTGTGTGTGTGTGTGTGTGTGTACTCACCTAGTTGTACTCACCTAGTTGTGTTTGCGGGGGTTGAGCTCTGGCTCTTTGGTCCCGCCTCTCAACCGTCAATCAACAGGTGTACAGATTCCTGAGCCTATCGGGCTCTGTCATATCTACACTTGAAGCTGTGTATGGAGTGAGCCTCCACCACATCACCCCCTAATGCATTCCATTTGTCAACCACTCTGACACTAAAAAAGTTCTTTCTAATATCTCTGTGGCTCATTTGGGCACTCAGTTTCCACCTGTTTCCCCTTGTGCGTGTTCCTCTTGTGTTAAATAGACTGTCTTTATCTACCCTATCAATCCCCTTCAGAATCTTGAATGTGGTGATCATGTCCCCCCTAACTCTTCTGTCTTCCAGCGAAGTGAGGTTTTTGTGTGTGTGTGTGTGTGTGTGTATGTGTGTGTATACTCACCTATTTGTGCTTGCGGGGGTTGAGCTCTGGCTCTTTGGTCCCGCCTCTCAACTGTCAATCAACTGGTGTACAGATTCCTGAGCCTACTGGGCTCTATCATATCTACATTTAAAACTGTGTATGGAGTCAGCCTCCACCACATCACTGCCTAATGCATTCCACTGTGTGTGTGTGTGTGTGTACTCACCTAATTGAGTGTGTGTGTGTGTGTGTGTGTGTGTGTGTGTGTGTGTGTGTGTGTGTGTGTGTGTGTGTGTGTGTGTGTGTGTGTGTGTGTATGAATATGTATGTGTGTGTGTATTTTATTTACTAATCTCATCAAAAACATTCACATTCATCTTCACTATCCATCCTACCTAGTCCCCCCCCCCCACCTGTACTCACCTGGTCTCTCTCTCTCTCCCACTATATTAACAGTCGGACCAGAGAGCGTGGAGGTCAGAGGTCTAGAGGGCTCGGTCTCAGCTGGAAGACCCCATCAGGTGGTCTGTGAGGCCAGGGGCAGCCGGCCTCCTGCCATCCTCACCTGGTGGCTAGACGGCAGCATGAAACAGAGCGTGTCCCACATGGTGAGTTTACCAGTTTACAAGCCTCCTGTGAGGCTTGTAAACTCACCCCACCTCCTGTTGGTGAGTGAGTTGCTGCTTCTGAGTAGTTGTTAGGAGAAGTTTGTATGAGATATATGTATGTATATGTCTGTGTAAATCACGAAAATTAACACGTGATGAAAAATGTGACAGTGTCAGACCACGAAGGAAGGAGTGAAACAGGAATTTACTTAAGTACTTTCGTATATAATAACTCATCTTCAGAAGGATATATATATATATATATATATATATATATATATATATATATATATATATATATATATATATATATATATATATATATATATATATATATATATATATATATATATATATATATATATATATATATATATATATATATATATATATATATATATATATATATATATATATATACAGTTTTCTTGAGAAGTTGCATTGTTAAGGATGTATATTGATGGGTTTTTTAGAGAATGAGATTAGCTTTGTTGATGGAACATGATTTGTGTGGTATTTCACACTAGTAATGGTAGTTATTGTAGTGGTTGTAGTAGATGTATTAGTCGTGGTTGTAGTACCATTCCTTGAGTATAGGTTATGGCAACTGGAGGTTCCTTCAAAACTGTAATTTTTCGTGTTTGAATCCCATTATTTGGTTTTGCTTTTTATTCCTTTCTCTGTCACTTTCGTTGCTTTTTGCCACTGATAATTTCCTCATTTTTTCTCTATCTTTCATTTTGTCCTCATTCCTCCTTTAGCAGCGACCTCCCTCACTCTTCTCCCCCACCCTTTATTCCCCTTTCTTTAATTCCTTCCCCCTGATTTCTACCCCTAGCTACCGTCCCTTCCCACTAATCCTTCACCTCGAATATCCCCCTCCCTTACTCTTCACCCTGACTAACCCTCTCCCTTACCCTTCTCCCCCGACTAATCCCTCACTAATCCCTGCTTTTTTGCTTCTCTCTCGAATTTCATAAAGAAATTTTGCAATTTCGTGTGTGTGTTGAATCAGCGTATTGTTCATTGGTCTTACCCCTCTCCCCATTTCTACTCATCTATATTTCCCATCTTCCCATCCTTATATGTCTTATCCCTTCCCATCTCTGCCCATCATCTTTATCTCAACACAGTGTTTTCCTATCTTCTGTCTCCCCCTTTACATTCCATATATTCCCCTTCCTTCTCTATACCTTCAGTTCCCCATTCAGCATTTCATTCTTCTCTCTAATCCTTCCCATTTTATCATTTCCCATCTTCAATATATCTTTCCCTTCCTCAACTCTCATTCCCGGTGCCTCATTTCACATTCCCATAAATCCTTGAACCCGGAGGCAGGGAATATGAACCCGGGGACACGGGACATGTACCCTCCCCCCACCATAGGTCCGGTCTGAAGCCTTAATTGTGCCAGGGAGAAAATGTTGGACTAGATTATAATATTTGATGTATTCAGGTCTGACGTCAAATGTATTTGCTACTTCTTACCTAAATATCTATAGCGTATATGGTAGTATTACTTATAGTATATATGGGAGTATAACACCGTTTATATGGGAGTATAACACCCTATACATGGGAGAATTAATGTCCGCTGAAACTCATCATGTAACACAAACTTTGTCTAGACTCAAATTTTAATCATCACAACTCATAGCGCTGTCACACCTCAATATAAATCATCACTAACAACTCTCAAATCATCATATATAAATTTGTACAATACTTATAGGGGAGGCGACCTAACCAAAATGTCTATAGTAGTAGTAGGCGTCCATCAGTCTCAGGAGACTATGGAGTTGGGCTCTGGTTGTAGGTCTGGAGTGGCCTCACCAGGGCGCAAAGCCAGAGTAGGTTGATACGGAGGAGAAGCTGTTACCCATGCAGCAGGTATCCCCTTCTCCACGGTTTGCCAACACGACTAGGTCCATCGCCGTCATTATGTGTATATATATATATATATATATATATATATATATATATATATATTATATATATTTATATATATATATATACATATATATATTAGTATATTTTGGTAGCAGTCTTTCCTGTAGACATATTTTATTAAATATGACCGAAAAAGTAAGATTAATAATTCTAACACGAATTTTCTCAATCTTTCGTACATTATGCTTCACTGTTGGAGGTAAATCAAAAATCACTTCTCCAAAATTCATTTTTATTACTAGTCTGACGCGACACGGGCGCGTTTCGTAAAACTTATTACATTTTCAAAGACTTCACAAATACACAACTGATTAGAACTTGCGTTTCCCTGATTTTATATCTACATTTGAGTGAGGTGGGAAGGGTGATGTGGCATTACATTTGAGTGAGGTGGGAAGGATGATGTGGCATTAGAGGATATTAATAGGGTATTAAAAGTATCAACACAAGACAGAACACGAAACAATGGATATTGAATAGAAGTGTTTGTAGAAAGCCTATTGGTCCATATTTCTTGATGCTTCTATATTGGAGCGGAGTCTTGAGGTGGGTAGAATATAGTTGTGCAATAATTGGCTGTTGATTGCTGGTGTTGACTTCTTGATGTGTAGTGCCTCGCAAACGTCAAGCCGCCTGCTATCGCTGTATCTATCGATGATTTCTGTGTTGTTTACTAGGATTTCTCTGGCGATGGTTTGGTTATGGGAAGAGATTATATGTTCCTTAATGGAGCCCTGTTGTTTATGCATCGTTAAACGCCTAGAAAGAGATGTTGTTGTCTTGCCTATATACTGGGTTTTTTGGAGCTTACAGTCCCCAAGTGGGCATTTGAAGGCATAGACGACGTTAGTCTCTTTTAAAGCGTTCTGTTTCGTGTCTGGAGAGTTTCTCATGAGTAGGCTGGCCGTTTTTCTGGTTTTATAGTAAATCGTCAGTTGTATCCTCTGATTTTTGTCTGTAGGGATAACGTTTCTATTAACAATATCTTTCAGGACCCTTTCCTCTGTTTTATGAGCTGTGGAAAAGAAGTTCCTGTAAAATAGTCTAATAGGGGGTATAGGTGTTGTGTTAGTTGTCTCTTCGGAGGTTGCATGGCTTTTCACTTTCCTTCTTATGATGTCTTCGATGAAACCATTGGAGAAGCCGTTATTGACTAGAACCTGCCTTACCCTACAGAGTTCTTCGTCGACTTGCTTCCATTCTGAGCTGTGGCTGAGAGCACGGTCGACGTATGCGTTAACAACACTCCTCTTGTACCTGTCAGGGCAGTCGCTGTTGGCATTTAGGCACATTCCTATGTTTGTTTCCTTTGTGTAGTATATATATATACTATATGTGTAGTATATGTAGTATATGTGTAGTATATATATATATTCCTTTGTGGTATATATATATATACATATATATATATATATATATATATATATATATATATATATATATATATATATATATATATATATTATATATATTTATATATATATATATATATATATTTATACATATACATTTTGGGATTTGAAAACCAAGAGTATACCTTTAGTCATGAAGAGATGTGGATATTGACGAAACATTGGTTCAAATCCCATTTACAAAATGAAGCTAGTGATTACACTAACCGGTAGTTTGCGTAATGTTTCGTTCAGAAGGCTGAAGTGAAGGTTAATTAACTCACTGACACGTGTAAACATGTTGGAGAGGAACAGAACCCAAATCATTTGGTCAGATTAATTACTCGCAGCTAATTACTGGCCAAAAAGCCTGTGGGGCATAAAGACAGTTTACTTGTTATTCAGGTAAGTTACGAGCTTACGTTGTTGGTGGTGGTGGTAGTGGTAGTTGTTGTGGTAGTAATGGTAGTAGAAGCCATTGTAGTCGTAGTTGTTGTAATTAGTTGTAGTTAGTTACGGTGATTACGGTGATTACTCGTCGCCGTAAGAGTTTTGTCGTCTCGTAACCCGTTCGCCATCAATGTGTCACTTAGTAAACTGACAGGAGCGTCATATTCACTATGACAGCGTCGTAGCCCGTCAACCACCTTATTCCCGAGGCAACCTGGAGGCTGTCCATCATCTGTCAAGAGGACATGACAGGGGCATCTGACACAATCTTCACCAACTGTCATGGAAACTACATAAACTTCCCTGGCTGAAGAAAAAAACTTGTTCAAATCAGTGAGTTGGGGTCAACTTCCTCACAGTCACTGTAAGTGGATCGATGGAGACTCGCCAGCCGCTTACAAGTGCATCAGGTCGCTTTCTGTTGCTGCTGAGATGGTCCAAGAGGCACGATATTGCCTCTACTGAGTGGCAGCTGGGCTTCCTACTATACAGTTCCGGACGTGGGTTTATGCAATATTTCTGGAAGACAGATCTCTTGGCCAGCCTCATTGCGGAGTATATTGTGTATTATAAATGCTTGGCAAAGCTTCTTTGATCGTGGTAGGAAGGCCAAGGCTGCTGAATCCTCAAAGTGAGAGGATTTGAAGATGATCAGTGAGGAAATCCTCACTGATCGCGATAGGGAAGTAGACACACTATCCTCTCCACTATATTGGTTCAGAACATCGATGAAACCCGTGTGGATGAGGAGACAGCGACTATATTATTAAGCTGGCTGCTTTTGTCACTTCTACACGTTCAGGTCGCAGCAAATTGGAGTCAAACTCGACTGAAATAAACTCACACGACATGACTGAAAGAGTTACATCTACAGCACAGGAGGTCTGCCGCCAAATGTTTGCTTATCTTGAGGTTATCTTGAGATGATTTCGGGGCTTTAGTGTCCCCGCGGTCCGGTTCTCGACCAGGCCTTCACCCCCCAGGAAGCAGCCCGTGACAGCTGACTAAGACCCAGATACCTATTTTACTGCTAGGTAACAGGGGGCATAGAGTGAAAGAAACTCTGCCCATTGTTTCTCTCCGGCGCCTGGGATCGAACCCGGGACCACAGGATCACAAGTCCAGCGTGCTGTCCGCTCGGCCGACCAGCTCCCTCTTTGGTGAAGATACGGTTTTCACTAACTTACCAAATGGGTGCCGAATGGATTCTGCGTCTCCGCCGCTCCTTGCTCTGGTGAGCGTGACTATTTAAGGGCCACGTGAGGGCCACGTTAAGGGCCACGTGAGGGCCACGTTAAGGGCCACGTGAGGGCCACGTTAAGGGCCACGTGAGGGCCACGTTAAGGGCCACGTGAGGGCCACGTTAAGGGCCACGTGACAACGACCAGCTGCCGGTTGCCAAGTCTGCAGCACCAGCTGTTGTCTAATTGGGGGAATTCAGTCGTGACGCTCAAGCAGACATTTGGTACTACAGCCCCTATGAACAGGGAGCCATTGGGGCCCCACAACTTTGTCAGGGACAGAAAGAATTGCATCTTATCTGTCTTTACAATAAAAGAACTTAGCAACCCCTTCGAGGAAAAACTTTAGACTGTCATCGACACAAATTGCAGGTCATATTGCAGACAAGACTGGCCCGTAGGGACGGGAGTTGTTAGGAGACAACGCCAAGCCATTAAAACTATATAGCAACATTACGACTATATAGCAACATTACGACTATATAGCAACATTACGACTATATAGCAACATTACGACTATATAGCAACATTACTATATAGCAACACTACGACTATATAGCAACATTACTATATAGCAACATTACGACTATATAGCAACATTACTATATAGCAACATTACGACTATATAGCAACATTACGACTATATAGCAACATTACTATATAGCAACATTACGACTATATAGCAACATTACGACTATATAGCAACATTACTATATAGCAACACTACGACTATATAGCAACATTAACTATATAGCAACATTACGACTATATAGCAACATTACGACTATATAGCAACATTACGACTATATAGCAACATTACAACTATATAGCTGGTGTCAACGGTACCGTTGACACCAGCCCCTATTTCACCTCCCCCATTTTGCCTCAAACTACAACCCATTCCACATACAGTGCCACACATATAGTGCCACACTTCCAGGCTCTCCCTAAAACCCCAAACCCGACCCACTGTCTCAGCCCCCTTGTGCTATACCCCAATTTTCCCATATATCTAACCCCCCATATTCCCTACGTCCCTTCTAACCCCCCATTCCCAACTCTAATCACATTACCTCCAGCTCTATATAACGCACAGAGCCACGTCTCCTAACCCCAGGGTTCGATCCCCGACAGACCTCGCTGGACGGACTGGTATCCACAAGCACACTGGAGTTGGTCATCGGACCAGAGGACGAGGGCAGCAAGTTAACGTGTCGAGCTGAGAATCCTGAGCTTCCTGCGACGACTATCGAGGCTTCCCACCAGCTACAGGTTCTCTGTGAGTAGTGAGAGGGGGAGAGGGTGATGGAGGGGGGAAAGGGAGATGGAGGGGGGAATGGGGTGAGTGGGGGGGGGAATAGGTGTAGGGAATGGGGTAAAAAGGGGGGAGGAGGTCGATAGAGGTAGTTTGGTTGGTAAGAATGGCAGGGATAGATGAGAGAATGTTGATGTAAGTCGATGGGTTATAGTTTATAAGTACCTTTAGGTGGTTTTTTTTATAAACAAAAAACATCTAAAGTGATGTACTAATGACAGTGATGCATATTACATGAAGTGATGTTTTTATGTGATGTATTAATCTTTTTCAGTTTACGAGGTGGTCGTTTTTTTTTTGTGTGTGTGTTGTGTGTGTGTGTGTGTGTGTGTGTGTGTGTGTGTGTGTGTGTGTGTGTGTGTGTGTGTGTGTGTGTGTGTGTGTGTTTGTGTCTGTGTGTGTGTTTGTGTCTGTGTGTGTGTTTGTGTGGATAGAGAGGTATGTGGACTAATTGAAGACAATACAGTAATTATTAGCCTTAAACTGATATATATATATATATATATATATATATATATATATATATATATATATATATATATATATATATATATATATATATATATATATATATATATATATAGTTTGCGGGTATTCGAAGCAGCACAGCCAAAAATAGTGAGAGAGGAAGGGGAGCCACTCTCACACAGCACCAAGTGCTCTGCAACACCTCATGAATGAGAGGTGTTCTGAGTCCCATTATATATTCATGAGTGAAATTGGGAACCGGTTTCCTCCCAGCGATCTGAGGTCCTCCGTGGCTCTCAAACAAATTGTATTTAACTCTAAAAGCCACCTAATTGTGCGTAGTTTGAAACATAACACCGTCATTGTTATTAATAATTCACTATTCTTCTGTAAATGATGTTCTTTCATCGAATCTGAGAATAAGGTCGGAAAGAGGGAGAGAGTGAGAATGTGCCTCACGTTTTACATTATTTCGGTCCGTTTTGGACCATGTCGTGTCACGCTTTCGGACACGTTATTGTGTCTCACTGTCCGGTATTCATCAGCATTCTGGACAAGGTAGAAACCCAAGTGAGAAGACTTATCTCTAGTATCTCTATACTTATTCATATGTATAAGACCAATGTTCCAACCCAGGTGAATAGACTTGTTTATTTACATAGAAGTGTGGGATAACATTGTATACAACGTTGGTCAGTAATTCCTATGTGCTTCAGTAGTAGTCAGGGAAAGTCGAAAATTCCAGTTTGATAGCAGGATGCTGCGTCTGATAAGTTTCCTTATTAAGGCTACTAATAGCCCAGTCGATAGAGGTTCTGTCTCACGCTCGTGGGGTCAGCGGTTCGAGTCTTCAAATGCTCTGGTGAATTGGACCCAATGTTCTCAAACTCCCCGCCACCTGGCTCAGCTGCATGGATAGCTGCAAGACGGCAATTACAACACAAGGCGCTCAGTCATCAACAGCCTCATGATAGCACTGAAGCATATAACTCCATCAGCGATCATTCATCCCTAACCTGACACGTCTGGAACATGTTCCCTCAACACAGACATACACGGGATCAAATCACCCGACCACATGAAGGCTCTGGCACACAGTTGGCATCAGATTCATCCTGTTACTACCGTAATTGTAACTTAACACTAAATACAATTTATTATGCATAGAAATAAGACGTTCAAGAAACAAATGAGCATCTAGAGTGAGGCTCACAGTGAATTAGAGATAAAAGTCAATAGTTTTTGGCTTGTAGTTCCATTAGCAACGCAATCTTAATGACATTCTTACGGAGAGAGAGAGAGAGTGTGTGTGTGTGTGTGTGTGTGTGTGTGTGTGTGTGTGTGTGTGTGTGAGAGAGAGAGAGAGAGAGAGAGAGAGAGAGAGAGAGAGAGAGAGAGAGAGAGAGAGAGAGAGAGAGAGAGAGAGAGAGAGAGAGAGAGAGAGAGAGAGAGAAAGAGAGAGAGAGAGTGTGTGTGTGTGTGTGTGTGTGTGTGTGTGTGTGAGAGAGAGAGAGAGAGAGAGAGAGAGAGAGAGAGAGAGAGAGAGAGAGAGAGAGAGAGAGAGAGAGAGAGAGAGAGAGAGAGAGAGAGAGAGAGAGAGAGAGAGAGAGAGAGAGAGAGAGAGAGAGAGAGAGAGAGAGAGAGAGAGAGAGAGAGAGAGAGAGAGGACATCACACGCTATTCAACGTGAGAAGTGCAATTAGTTTCCGAGTGAAATTCGGAAGAAAACAAACTCTATGACAATGAATTTAGGGAGATTAAGGTGATAAAAAAGATGACAGACGAGATAGCACTGCAGGAGTGGGAGACGATAGTGTGATTAGATAGGCTTTATGATAGCACAACGGCCAACACACACGCACCCACCCACACACACACACGCATCCACCCACACACACACGCACCCACCCACACACACACACACATCCACCCACACACACACACGCATCCACCCACACACACACACACACGCACCCACCCACACACACACACGCATCCACCCACACACACACACACTTCCACCCACACACACACACGCATCCACCCACACACACACACATGCACCCACCCACACACACACACACCCACAGAAGCACACTCTCACAAGGGGTCCTGGTGGCTGAGTAGACAGCGCTCGGGATTCGTAGTCCTTGGGTCTGGAGATCGATGCCCGGCGGAGGCGGAAACAAATGGGCAGAGTTTCTTTCACCCTATTCACCTAGCAGTAAATAGAGACCTGGGAGTTAGACAGCCGCGACGGGCTGCTTTCCTGGGGTGTGTGTGTGTGTGTGTACTCACCTAGTTATACTCACCTAGTTGTGCTTGCGGGGGTTGAGCTTTGGATCTATGGTCCCGCCTCTCAATCGTCAATCAACTGGTGTACAGGTTCCTGAGCCTACTGGGCTCTATCATATCTACATTTGAAACTGTGTATGGAGTCAGCCTCCACCACATCACTGCCTAATGCATTCCATCTGTTAACTACTCTGACACTAAAAAAGTTCTTTCTAACGTCCCTGTGGCTCATTCGGGTACTCAGTTTTCACCTGTGTTCCCTTGTTCGTGTACCCTCAACCCGTACTAGTTCCAAGTGCTAATTCCAGAATTACGAGGTATAAGTTAAAAGGAAAGGCTACAGGAATTAAACCTCACATCGCTGGAAAATTCTGGGAGTCAAGAATACAATATCCAACATTCTCAGAGTTATTCATATAGGAGAATAAAACAAGCTAGTTAACACGGGTGGTACTCGCACAAGGGAACACAGGTGGAAAATGAGTTCTCAAATGAGCCACAAACTATAGAAAGAATATTGAAAGTTAATGCCAGAGTAGTTAAGAAATGGGATGCATTAGGAAGTGATGTGGTGGAGGCAGACTCCATTCACAGTTTCAAATTTAGATATGACAGAGCCCTTTCAAGATATCCAAATATATTTTTAGTTCCTAGGATCGGTTTTTATAACGTTTCATTAAAATTTGGGGAATATGTTTATACCAGATCTCGTGGATCTTCTTTGGGTCTATCCGGGCCGAGGGGACACTAAAAAGCCCCGAAATTATCTCAAGATAACCTCAAGATAACCTATCAACCTCTTGAGGATTATTACTGCCACCACAACACCCTGTTGACCAACCATCAAGTATTGTTTTAGTTGTTAACAAAGTCCAGAAATTTATCCCATATTATATACACCCAGAAACAGGATACACACCTCTCGGAGTGCGTATGCCCCACCTCAACAGAATGAGACCATAAGACCATATTTCTGCCACAGATCTACATGGTCAGAAAGCTTCGGGCCATCAGAAGATAGATCCACGACGGGGCTAATGGCCAGATACTCGAGGCTAGCCCCAATGAGTCCAACTAGAACCTGTCATTACTAAATGTTCAACACCATTAACACTCAAGGCCTCAAAGTGAGTTTTAACTCACTTTGAGCATCATCTCTCATCTGGAAGAGATCTTCTCCACTTGGAGATAATCTTAGTCTCAACTCATTCCTCAGAGGAGATAGTGTAGGTGGAGATGCTGTCAGTGTTTTCCTTCGGCTGACTCCTTCAATAAACTTAGATCATGAATGCCAATAGAATCGCTCCAGCGCTCCCATTATGCAAATGGTCTATAAATTCCTTTTTTTTATTTTCGATTTCGAAGCAATAGGGATTTCGTTGGAAAATTGACTCTTCAGGTAGCTGAGTTTTCTCTCGTGAGAAATTTGTGTACACACACACATACACTTTGGGGGGTACATGTGTACACAGACACACACTCACTGGGTACTTGTGTACACACACACACTCACACACACGCACACACACACACACACACACATACACACACACACACACACACACACACACACACACACACACACACACACACACACACACACACACACACACACACACACACTCACTGGGGTACTTATGTACACATCTTGGGGTAACTGTGTACATAATCTAAGGTAACTCTGTGACAAACTCATGCACAATTTAAAGAGCCAGAGAAGAAATTCTGAGATAACTGTGCACATGTCTCTAAATGTGCACAGTACACAATACTGAGTACACAGTACTTTCAATACACAGAATGTGCCAGTATACATACAGTGACGTCTCTGAGCTCACACACCCCTGACATCAATGTCTATACATACCCATGTGACACATAAGCCTATGTATACAACCTGAGGACACAGGATATACCATATGGTGTATCCCTGAGGGACACACGGCCCACATATGGTTTCAGGTTTTATAAGTATGACAAAACTACCTCCTATACGAACACACGAACGATGAAACACGATTCAAAGAAGCCATACGACCCAAATTGACCTGATTGCATTCAGCTCGCAACCTGATGAACTAATTAAATGCAGCCCCAATTATGCATTGTCTTAAATTATTACATTTTAGGGCGCAGAAAGTCGCACAATAACGTGACTTAAGGAGAAAGTCATTTTAGGCTAAATTATTATTATTATTATATATATATATATATATATATATATATATATATATATATATATATATATATATATATGCGAACTAGCCTTAATGGTCCCCATTCAGGCTTGAATGGGGGACCTTGAATTCAATTTATATATATATATATATATATATATATATATATATATATATATATATATAACTCACACCTCAGTTGCATATTGTCCTGGGGACCATTCAGGCTTGTTCGCATATATATATATATATATATATATATATATATATATATATATATATATATATATATATATATATATATATATATATATATATATATATATATATATATAAAATAGCAGTTGTCTCACACGAACTTATGAGTTAATAGGTCTTCTGCAGTTGCCATTATTCTTATGTTCTTTTATTCTTTATTACACCAGAATCACACACCCACAGTCGCCCCCGTGTGAATAACCTCCCACGGTGGTGAAGTTAATTGATGTTTACTCCCTTAACCTATCTCTTTATTTCTCTCACTTCTCTCACCCACCCTCTTCAGACCCTCCTGAGGTGCATGTGGCTCCAGGCTCCTCCCTAGACCTCAACCACATCAAGGAGGGAGATGATGTGTACTTCGACTGCCACATCAAGGCCAGGCCAGAGGCACATAAGATCACCTGGACTTTTAACGTGAGTCTTATGCCTTGTTTTTTCTCCTCTATAAGCATTTTCCCTAGAGTGTTTTTCCTTACCATTAGTATTAGGATTTTTCCCATTGAAATTTCTTCCCACATCTGTTGCTCACAAAAGCACAAATGGGTTCTGATCTTTTTACTCTTGGGTTAATAATGGATATGTTATTCATTTTTCTTTAGATATTTTGTGGAAAGTATATTGTCACTGGTAGTAATTAGAAATATTATGTGTGAAAGTTTTACTCTTGTGTAAAATCCTTATTATTATGCAGAAAGTAATATGATATGTTCAAAGTTATGTAAATATTATATATATACACTTATAAACTTCGGGTGTAGCACGTGGGTATATGAATACATATTATTCTTTAATAAATCATTCTTCTGTATAATAAAATTATTTATAAAGTTCCACACATTAAACTTTATGGCTTTTTTTAGACCAATGAACATTTAACATATCCAAATGCTGTTATTATTATAGCAATTATACTAGAAATAATTACCATGATGACACAAATGATAGGTGTGTGTCATTATTGATAATTGGTGTATATTGGCAGCAGCACTAACAGTCCCCTGGATCCTTGACACAGGGAATGGAAGCTCCAGCAGAACGTGAGTGGAGGGGTGATGGTGGTGGGGCGGTCTTTGGTCCTACAGAAAGTCTCCAGGAAACAGGCAGGGAGCTACGCCTGCTCCGCCACGAACAACCAAGGATCAAACACGTCTTCGTCCATTCTCCTCTCTGTCAAGTGTAAGTATGTGACCCGTCTGTCGTAGGGCTTATATAAGTCTTATAGACCTGTCGGTCTATAAGCTCCGGAAGCTCACAGTTCCTGCGACGGCGCTGGAACCAATCGTATTGGCGTTTGCCTTTCCATTGGAGACTTTCAGCGCCGTGAAGAGGGGGGGACCTGCTGCCTGGGTAACAGCTTCTCCGTATCAACCTACCCTGGCTTTGCGAACTGGAGAGGCCACTCCAGACCTACAACCAGAGCGCAACTCCATAGTCTCCTGAGACTGATGGATGCCTACTACTACTACTACTATAGACCTGTCACAGTGTCAGACGAGCAGTCATGATTTGTCAGGGCCTCCATGACTGGCAGGCTAGTTGACAAGTAAAGAAGGGAAGGGAACTATCAGGAGAAAGCTCCGAAGCAATTCGACTATATAGAACTTGAAGGGATCAGGATAAGGATTTGGGAAGGATTGGTGCCCAGCAACTTGGACGGTCGGGGATTGAACGCCGACCTGCATGAAGCGAGACAGTCGCTCTACCGTCCAGCCCAAGTGATTGAGCAATGACATATAAAGAAACCGATCTAGACGGACTCGAAGGGGGGGGATATGCTCAGCAAAACTGCAAACGGAAATTTTGCCTGCAAGTAAGAAAGAGAAAGAAAGAAAAATATCTGTTGGCGAATATGTGGTGGATTTTCTGGCGAGTTTGTGAAGTGGAGAGAGTACGAGACAGGAGGGTTTTCGGAGTCCTTGTGATGTTCAGCTGTGGATTAGAGGAACACACACAAGGCTCTCAGACCTTAGTGTGTTGTGCCCTGTTGCTCACAGCTACAATAGGAAGAATAGAGGCGCAAGAAGTAGGAAGATGTTATGAGTGTTATAAGGAGAAATTGAACTATTGGAAGTAGTAGTGGAAGATGTTCTACGAGTATGCAAGGGAGGAGAGATATAAGGAAAAGAATAAATGCCAGAAGAAAGAAATTGATGAGTATTTTACTATTTATATTTACCATTTATGCCGGCAGGATCGAGCTATTAGCTCTTGGACCCCGCCTTTCTACCTGTCAGTTGTCTAATCTACTGATTCCCAATCAATTTTTTCTTCTATCATATCTACTACACAGTTCTATCACACACACATTTCCCAGAGTACAGCCCGAACCAGCTGTTCCTGTCGAGATAAAAACAAATATACCCATTTGTTTCTGCCTCGACAGGAAATCGAACCTGGGCACTTAATATTACGATGCCAGAGCGCTGCTCACTTGGCTGCGATGACCTGTGTACTCACCTAGTTGTGCTTGAGCTCTGGCTCTTAGGTTCCGCCTCTCAACCGTCAATCAACTGGTGTACAGATTCCTGAGCCTACTGGGCTCAATCATATCAACATTTGAAACTGTGTATGGAGTCAGCCTCCACCACATCACTTCCTAGTGCATTGCATGTGTGTGTGTGTGTGTGTGTGTGTGTGTGTGTGTGTGTGTTTACTAGTTGTGTTTTTGCGGGGGTTGAGCTTTGCTCTTTCGGCCCGCCTCTCAACTGTCAATCAACTGTTTACTAACTACTTTTTTTTTCACACCACACACACACACCCCAGGAAGCAGCCCGTGACAGCTGACTAACTCCCAGGTACCTATTTACTGCTAGGTAACAGGGGCACTTAGGGTGAAAGAAACTTTGCCCATTTGTTTCTGCCTCGTGCGGGAATCGAACCCGCGCCACAGAATTACGAGTCCTGCGCGCTATCCACCAGGCTACGAGGCCCCCCTCGTAGTGTGTGTGTGTGTGTGTGTGTGTATGTGTGTAATAGTGTGTATGTGTGTAATTGTGTACAGGTGTGTATAGAGTGTGTTTATATAAGTATAACAAATGTTAACTTAGGAATCCGCAGATACACGCCGAGTGTTGAATCAAGCCTATAATACGTGTCTGCAGACTCGCCCGTCTGCGGGATGGAGCAAACAGATGTGTACGGTGTGGGACGCCATGAGAAGACTACTGTAACCTGCAGAGTGGAGGCTGATCCTCCTGTAACCACCTACCGCTGGGCCTTCAACAACACTGGAGAGTTTGTGGACATCCCCCAGTGAGTTCTCTCTCTTGAACAGTGTCTTGACATCATCTTGTGACTTCTTCATCATCTTCATGTAGTCTGTTAGCACAGTATTTAAGGTTACATTTCTTTGAGATATTTGTGGACGTGTCTCTTCCTTGAGCTATACACCTGTTTCTTGTGGCTGTACACCTGTTAATTGATGATTTTCATCTGTTTCTTAAGGCAGTACAGCTGTTTCTTGAGAGTATCCATCCGTTTCTTGAGGATATTCATCTGTTTCTTGAGGATATCCATCTGTTTCTTGAAGATATTCATCTATTTCTTGAGGATATCCATCTGTTTCTTGAGGATATTCATCTGTTTCTTGAAGATATCCATCTGTTTCTTGAAGATATTCATCTGTTTCTTGAGGATATCCATCTGTTTCTTGAGGATATCCATCTGTTTCTTGAGGATATCCATCTGTTTCTTGAAGATATTCATCCGTTTCTTGAGGATATGCATCTGTTCCTTGAAGATATTCATCTGTTTCTTGAGGATATCCATCTGTTTCTTGAAGATATTCATCTGTTTCTTGAAGATATTCATCTGTTTCTTGAGGATATCCATCTGTTTCTTGAAGATATTAATTTGTTTCTTGAGGATATCCATCTGTTTCTTGAGGATATCCATCTGTTTCTTGAGGATATCCATCTGTTTCTTGAGGATATCCATCTGTTTCTTGAGGATATCCATCTGTTTCTTGAGGATATCCATCTGTTTCTTGAAGATATTCATCCGTTTCTTGAGGATATCCATCTGTTTCTTGAAGATATTCATCCGTTTCTTGAGGATATGCATCTGTTCCTTGAAGATATTCATCTGTTTCTTGAGGATATCCATCTGTTTCTTGAAGATATTCATCTGTTTCTTGAAGATATTCATCTGTTTCTTGAGGATATCCATCTGTTTCTTGAAGATATTAATTTGTTTCTTGAGGATATCCATCTGTTTCTTGAGGATATCCATCTGTTTCTTGAGGATATCCATCTGTTTCTTGAGGATATCCATCTGTTTCTTGAAGATATTCATCCGTTTCTTGAGGATATCCATCTGTTTCTTGAAGATATTCATCCGTTTCTTGAGGATATCCATCTGTTTCTTGAGGATATCCATCTGTTTCTTGAAGATATTCATCTGTTTCTTGAGGATATCCTTTTGTTTCTTGAAGATATCCATCTGTTTCTTGAGGATATCCTTTTGTTTCTTGAAGATATCCATCTGTTTCTTGAGGATATAGACCTGTTTATTTCCTATGCATCTATTTTCCTCAATTTTCCTTGCTTCCGTATTTTCTTTATATCTTTCTGCCTTTTCTGTTTGCATTTTCTTACATGTGTTCTTTGTCTTACTTCCCTCTCTTTCTATTCCTTCCTATAATTGTCTTCAAATTGTATTTTCTTTCCTTGCTTTCTCTCTCTCCTTTCCTAGTTTCTTTATTTATTCTGTCCTTTCTGCCTTCCTTCCTTCCTCCATTCATTCATTTATTCTTTCATTCATTCATATTATTGCCCAATCCACTACAAGTTGTCAAGAGCATCGTGTTCCTTGTGAACATATGTTCAGGAACAGTGTTCAATTCCTCTTATCTTCCTTCCTTTCTCCCCCTTCACTTGTCCTCTCTCGCTTCCTCTCTCAATACCTCTCTTCCAACCGTTCTTTTTCCCTCCCTTTCTCTATCTCTCTCTCTCTCTCTCTTCCCTCTCTCTCTCTCCCTCACTGTTCCTACCCAGGTAATAGTGTGGAAAATATTGAACTACCTGTCTCCTCACACTCCCCTCATCCGTCCTCGACCCTCGGCTCCCTTCCCCTCATACAACACAGCCCCCACAAGCCTTTACTCCCTCATAAAACTCCCCATTACGCCCCCACACCCCACTCTTTTTCTCTCCCTGATACTCCCATTATGGTCCTACACCCATTCTTCCCTCCCGGCTCCCTATTTCGAACCTACACTCACCCTCACTCACCTTGTCAACCTATTACGCTCCCACATATCACTCATTCTTCCTTGCCAACATACCACATACCCTGACTACATCTGTCATGTTTCCCCGCAATATAATAGGCGCTATTTAGTGTATAGAGTGGCAATATATCATGCAGTAATATCACTCCATCCCACCTGTCTCTGGTGCAGTTCCTGCTGCTGCTGCTACTTCTGCTGCTGCTACAGCTGCTTGTTTTGCTGTTCTGCTGCTGCTCTTAGTGTTTACATAATACACTTATTTTTAATATTAGTTCTTCCACAACTGTTATTTCTTCTACTGTAATATGATCAGTAATATGACTTTCTAACTCGAACTGCACTCTCACTCTCACTCTCTCTCTCTCTCTCTCTCTCTCTCTCTCTCTCTCTCTCTCTCTCTCTCTCTCTCTCTCTCTCTCTCTCTCTCTCTCTCTCTCTCTCTCTCTCTCTCTCTCTCTCTCTCTCTCTCTCTCTCTCTCTCTCTCTCTCCTTAAATTATTTTTTAATTCGGCCTTGGAAACACAAAACATAATGCTAATGTTCCTGATGAAACTGCAAGCTGAGACCTCTTGTCCAACATCAGCTCAGAGGCCCGATCCTTGAAACATTTATTTATTAAGCTTATTATTAGTTTCCATTAGGATTAAACTTCGTTTAATTAGTTGCAATCAATGGATGAAGCTGGAAGTAGAAGTTCACCTGTTCAGGAAGTTCAGCTGTAAACCAGACATTTCATGTGGTTGGTGAACTTTATTTCAGAGATCTCTATATGTTTTGAGCAAACATGTTCCAAACAGAGTGATGTTTTTTGAGGTTACAGTCAGGATGAGGCTGTTGATTGCTGAGCGTCTTGTGTTGTGATTGCCAACTTCTGGTTGTCAACACTGATGCCACTAAGAAGACAGATTCAACAAGAAACCAGCAACAGAATGATCTTTCCTGAAGCCATATTGTCGATTGTACAGTAACTGACATTGATCAGGGAAAGCGGTAACTTCATGAGAGAATATTGGCCCAAGAATTTTGCTGGCAATGGGGAGCTGTGGCACTTGGCTGTAATTACTAACCACTGACCGGTTCTTCCGTTTCTGGACTCGAACTACGTCGGCTTTCATCCAACCGGGAAGAGTTGGTAGAGGCGCGTGGGAGGCGAAGTCAAGCAGTCGAATGACTTAAGTTGAGGAACTTCTTCCTACCAACAAAAGTCACTACTGTCATATTTGACACATTCCATTTGTCAAATTCGATAGGTGGAATGTGAGTATTGTTTATACAAGATGTTTTTACTCCTGTCAGATTTGACAGAACGTTCTGAACGAACTGGATCTTGTTCGTTCGAACTATATCTTGTTCGTTCCAACTGGATCTTGTTCGTTCGAACCGGATCTTGTGCGTTCGAACTGGATCTTGTTAGTTCCAACTGGATCTTGTTCGTACCAACCGAATCTTGTTCGTTCCAACTGAATCTTGTTCGTTCCAACTGGATCTTGTTCGTTCCAACCGAATCTTGTTCGTTCCAACCGAATCTTGTTCGTTCCAACCGAATCTTGTTCGTTCCAACCAAATCTTGTTCGTTCCAACCGAATCTTGTTCGTACCAACCGAATCTTGTTCGTTCCAACTGAATCTTGTTCGTTCCAACTGGGTCGTGTTCGTTCGAACAGGATCTTGTCTTCTTCTGGAGGTCGTTCCGGATCTTGAACCTGCACCTTAGTTGCGAAACGACTTCTCATGGTTGATGGTTACAGCTGTACCATCTTTCTGGTTAAGTGGTGAGATTGTATCCTCAAACGAATTGCCCTGAACGATCGTTTTAACCCGAGGTCACCAGGCTTTGGATCAATTCTAATACAAGTTTTTTCTTGTTTCTGATTCCCAATGAGAGATAGGGAACCTATTGAACCTTTTTTATGATGAAAACCTTTGTGAGTATTTTTCTTGCGACCAGATGTATGTTTGTTATCACATTCTATCTTTCTCATTCTCTTTTTTATCTATTTCTTTTCTTATCTCTTTTTCATTGTATTTTCTATGGCTTTCATCTATATATTTTCTTTCAATTTATTTCATTATCTCTTTTTCTAATATATTTCCTATCTCTCTTTTCCCTCTATCTGTATCTTCCTTTACTCTCCATATCTATCTCATTTCTTTCCTCTCTCTTCTCTCTATCACTCTATCTACTGTCTGATCCTTTTCTCTTTCTCTACATCTATCTTAATACTCTCTCTCTCTCTCTCTCTCTCTCTCTCTCTCTCTCTCTCTCTCTCTCTCTCTCTCTCTCTCTCTCTCTCTCTCTCTCTCTCTCTCTCTTTCTCTCTCTCTCTCTCTCTCTCTCTCTCTCTCTCTCTCTCTCTCTCTCTCTCTCTCTCTCTCTCTCTCTCTCCATCTCACTCTCTATTTCTCGTCTTTTCAGTTATTTCTAAATCAACACTAAACATAGGTATCATCTCTGCATACTTACTGTAGATACAAAACAAAGACTCTGTAAAACAAGAAAAATTTGCATGATTTGTGTCTTTGTTTATTGCTGGCTAAAATTAGTTAATGATATACTTGTCAATGTTAATGTATAAGTAACGTGAGGTAACTAGAGTTAATTTCCTTTGCGTCTTATTTAGCTTGAGGTTAATTTTTTTGGCTCACGGGAGTTAATTAACATGTGTTGTACGGAAGCAAGGCTTATATCATGTCATGTTCCAGTAAATGAGTTCAGTTCAATATATGAATGTTTTTAAGTATAATCAATGTTAAAATGGTAATATGTTATCTATTTCTTGGTAGCTCTCACTACGATATCAAAGGAGATGGAATGTGAGTATTATTTGTATATTTTAAGTGTTAAAAGTATTTGTTGGCAGTGGTTAATGTTTGGATGGTAGCAGTGATGGCAGTGGTTAATGTTTGTGTGGTAGAAGTGATGGCAGTGGTTAATGTTTGGGTGGTAGCAGTGATGGCAGTGGTTAATGTTTGGATGGTGGCAGTGATGGCAGTGGTTAATGTTTGGATGGTAGCAGTGATGGCAGTGGTTAATGTTTGGATGATGGCAGTGATGGCAGTGGTTAATGTTTGTGTGGAAGCAATGTTGGCAGTGGTTAATGTTTGTGTGGTAGCAGTGATGGCAGTGGTTAATGTTTGGGTGGTGGCAATGTTGGCAGTGGTTAATGTTTGTGTGGTAGCAGTGATGGCAGTGGTTAATGTTTGTGTGGTAGCAGTGATGGCAGTGGTTAATGTTTGGGTGGTGGCAATGTTGGCAGTGGTTAATGTTTGTGTGGTAGCAGTGTTGGCAGTGGTTAATGTTTGGGTGGTAGCAGTGTTGGCAGTGGTTAATGTTTGTGTGGTAGCAGTGATGGCAGTGGTTAATGTTTGGGTGGTGGCAGTGATGGCAGTGGTTAATGTTTGTGTGGAAGCAATGTTGGCAGTGGTTAATGTTTGTGTGGTAGCAGTGATGGCAGTGGTTAATGTTTGGGTGGTGGCAATGTTGGCAGTGGTTAATGTTTGTGTGGTAGCAGTGATGGCAGTGGTTAATGTTTGGGTGGTAGCAGTGTTGGCAGTGGTTAATGTTTGTGTGGTAGCAGTGATGGCAGTGGTTAATGTTTGTGTGGTAGCAGTGTTGGCAGTGGTTAATGTTTGTGTGGTAGCAGTGATGGCAGTGGTTAATGTTTGGGTGGTAGCAGTGATGGCAGTGGTTAATGTTTGTGTGGTAGCAATGTTGACAGTGGTTAATGTTTGTGTGGTAGCAATGTTGACAGTGGTTAATGTTTGTGTGGTAGCAATGTTGGCAGTGGTTAATGTTTGTGTGGTAGCAGTGATGGCAGTGGTTAATGTTTGTGTGGTGGCAGTGGTTAATGTTTGTGTGGTGGCAGTGGTTAATGTTTGTGTGGTGGCAGTGGTTAATGTTTGTGTGGTAGCAATGTTGGCAGTGGTTAATATTTGTGTGGTGGCAGTGGTTAATGTTTGTGTGGTGGCAGTGGTTAATGTTTGTGTGGTAGCAATGTTGGCAGTGGTTAATGTTTGTGTGGAAGCAATGTTGGCAGTGGTTAATATTTGTGTGGTGGCAGTGATGGCAGTGGTTAATGTTTGTGTGGTGGCAGTGGTTAATGTTTGTGTGGTGGCAGTGGTTAATGTTTGTGTGGTAGCAATGTTGGCAGTGGTTAATATTTGTGTGGAAGCAATGTTGGCAGTGGTTAATATTTGTGTGGTGGCAGTGATGGCAGTGGTTAATGTTTGTGTGGTGGCAGTGGTTAATGTTTGTGTGGTGGCAGTGGTTAATGTTTGTGTGGTGGCAGTGGTTAATGTTTGTGTGGTGGCAGTGGTTAATGTTTGTGTGGTGGCAGTGGTTAATATTTGTGTGGTGGCAGTGATGGCAGTGGTTAATGTTTGTGTGGTGGCAGTGGTTAATGTTTGTGTGGTGGCAGTGGTTAATGTTTGTGTGGTGGCAGTGGTTAATGTTTGTGTGGTGGCAGTGGTTAATGTTTGTGTGGTGGCAGTGGTTAATGTTTGTGTGGTAGCAATGTTGGCAGTGGTTAATGTTTGTGTGGAAGCAATGTTGGCAGTGGTTAATGTTTGTGTGGAAGCAATGTTGGCAGTGGTTAATGTTTGTGTGGTGGCAGTGGTTAATGTTTGTGTGGAAGCAATGTTGGCAGTGGTTAATGTTTGTGTGGTGGCAGTGGTTAATGTTTGTGTGGAAGCAATGTTGACAGTGGTTAATGTTTGTGTGGTGGCAGTGGTTAATGTTTGTGTGGAAGCAATGTTGACAGTGGTTAATATTTGTGTGGAAGCAATGTTGACAGTGGTTAATATTTGTGTGGAAGCAATGTTGGCAGTGGTTAATGTTTGTGTGGTGGCAGTGGTTAATGTTTGTGTGGAAGCAATGTTGACAGTGGTTAATATTTGTGTGGAAGCAATGTTGGCAGTGGTTAATGTTTGTGTGGTGGCAGTGGTTAATGTTTGTGTGGAAGCAATGTTGGCAGTGGTTAATATTTGTGTGGAAGCAATGTTGGCAGTGGTTAATATTTGTGTGGAAGCAATGTTGGCAGTGGTTAATATTTGTGTGGTGGCAGTGGTTAATGTTTGTGTGGAAGCAATGTTGGCAGTGGTTAATATTTGTGTGGAAGCAATGTTGGCAGTGGTTAATATTTGTGTGGAAGCAATGTTGGCAGTGGTTAATATTTGTGTGGAAGCAATGTTGGCAGTGGTTAATATTTGTGTGGAAGCAATGTTGGCAGTGGTTAATATTTGTGTGGTAGCAGTGATGGCAGTGCTTTTCTTAATAATTACATTAGTTGTGGCATTAATCTCATATTGGACAATATTTCATTATCAATTGCTGTTGCTGCAGCAGCAACAACAGCAGCAGCAGCAGCAGCAGCAGTAGCAGTAGCAGCAGCAGCAGTAGCAGCAGCAGCAGCAGTAGCAACAGCAGCAACAGCAGCAGCAGCAGCAGCAGCAGCAGTAGCAGCAAAAGCAGCAGCAGCACAACTAAATTACATAACCACTGGTAGAAGCCGTAATAAAATATCTATACATAACTCTACCACCACAGCAAGTCACAGCGGTCGGACCTCCGCTACTCCCCAGTGAGCGACCTGGACTACGGCACCTTGCTGTGCTGGGCCACCAACGCCGTGGGCATGCAGAGGACGCCCTGCACCTTCACCGTGTTCCCTGCAGGCAAGCCGGACGTCGTCACCTCCTGCAACGTCTTCAACGAGACGGAGGAGAGCGTGTCTGTGTCGTGCGAGCCAGGCTACAGCGGCGGCGTCGACCAGACCTTCGTCATCGAGGCTTGGGACGACGGGGTTATCAGAGCCACAGACAAAAGCGACACTCCCATTCTTCAGGTAAGCTCTCTCCTAGTGCATTTATGGGGGATTTTGTCCTGTTATTCACAGTGCATTTATGGGGGATTTTGTCCGGGTATTTGCAGTGCATTTATGGGGGATTTTGTCTGGTGTTTCACAGTGCATTTATGGGGGATTTTGTCCTGTTATTCACAGTGCATTTATGGAGGATTTTGTCCGGTTGTTCACAATGCATTTATGGGGGATTTTGTCCGATTATAATAGTGAATTACACAGTGAAATGTTATAAAGAACAGTCCCCTAAATATATATCGTTCACCTTCGAAATGAGAACCTTATATTAAAGCTGTATAATGCTTCATAAGTGCGCCTCCCCACACGCACCATTATCCACCGCCCGAACAGGCAAGCTAATTGACAAACAAGCTACAGAACAAGCAACCTAACTACGTAAATGTTACGTAACAACCGAAGCTGCTGTATATCTATATAATATAGACTGAAAGACCTGTGTTTACTATGAGAGTAAACATTCTGTGTTGTAAAACGTTCGTTATTTAACAGGAAAAGAACGTTCCTAGCCACATGGATTGGTCGAACGACAGTCTCGCTTCTTGCAGATCGGCGTTCGATCCCAGAGGATCCAAATGGTTGAGAACCGTTCTATTCCTCCGTCCTATCCTATTCCAGATCAACGTTTCTTCCAAACGCTGGATAGTGGTAATGACTTATCGCTCCAACCTGTTAATTTCCTCACCTTATCACCTGGATGCACTCACCTAATTGTGCTTGCGGGGGGTTGAGCTTTGGCTCTTTGGTCCCGCCTCGATGCGTGTGTTTTTTCTCTTGCAGCTCGCTGGACTACGACCCGGGACTCGCTACACGCTCAAAGTCTTCGCTAGCAACGCTATGGGACGCTCGCTACCCTTCGTTTTCACCGCCTTCACCCTCACTGACGTGGCCGAGAGACGTACAGGTGAGTTGATGCCTGCAGGATTGATCAGGGAGGGAAGTGGTCACCTAGAGGGATTATAGATACATCTCTGATGACGCTAGGTGAAGAGGATTGATTATTGTAGCTGAAAATGTTTTGTTAATAGAAGTGATTCCTTGCTGCAGCTGGAAGGGATTGTATGTTTCAGCTGGAAGGGATTGTATGTCTCAGCTGGAAGAGATTGTATGTCTCAGCTGGAAGAGATTGTATGTTTCAGCTGGAAAAGATTGTATGTTTCAGCTGGAAAGGATTGTATGTTTCAGCTGGAAGGGATTGTATGTCTCAGCTGGAAGAGATTGTATGTCTCAGCTGGAAGGGATTGTATGTTTCAGCTGGAAGAGATTGTATGTTTCAGCTGGAAAGGATTGTATGTTTCAGCTGGAAGGGATTGTATGTCTCAGCTGGAAGAGATTGTATGTCTCAGCTGGAAGGGATTGTATGTCTCAGCTGGAAGGGTATTGTATGTTTCAGATGGAAGAAACTGCTTCTTGTAGCTTGAAAGAAACTCCTTATTGTAGTTGGAAAAAAAACTTTTTGAAAATGCTGGAAGGGATTGTTTCTTGTGGCTGGACAGAACTACTTAAGAGTTGTTGGGAAGGACTGATTGTTGCAGGTGGACAAGGGCCGTGTTAATAATACTTTAGTTCAGTGTTTTTCAGCCTTTTTTTTACCTCATAGGACCCCCTTTCCCCCTTTGTTTATTTCAGAAACTTTATGTAAAACACTCTTCCTCCCACCCTGCAATTTCTTTATGACACTGAAAAAGGCATTACACTTTGCTAATATATTTTTTCACTGTGAGCCTTGTGCTTGGGGTTTGGCAGCTAGATTCTTGATATTTGGTTTGATATTTGTGAGTTTTAGTCGTATGTCTCCTAGAATGAATATATATCACTTGTATTTCTTTCCTTTACCAATAATTTATTGGGTGCACTAAAGACACGTTTAACCAAGAATGAAGTTGGAAAATACAATGGTTCTTTAGTCCTTTCGGATCACATGTTCGGATGGAACTGTTTAGTTGTATTTGCCAGCCGGAATTCAATCATTCCGGCCTATTCAACTTTGTATTCATCATTGCAGTTTAGTTCAATACGTTCCTCCGAGATGTTTGCACTGAGATGATCCAGCATACATGGCTTGACTTCAAAAGAAAGTGAAAATCGGCTATTCACTTCCTCTTTCAATGACATTAAATAATCTCGATAATTTTAAGATCTTCGTCTGAGATGTCAAATTATTTATGTTGCTTCTTTTGTACTTCACAAAAAAGTTCCTTTTGTAAATTGATTCGAAAACAATAGTTTTTTTTCTTTTCAAAAATTTAAAAACACGTTTACAGTCTAGCAACGAACATAATTTGCCTTGAAGTTGAAGTGAAACTTTATTGAGTTTTCGAATAAAAATCAAGATAATAAAGAAGATGTTTCATTTGTGGTTCAATATATTTTCTCTGCCAAATCAGACCCCTCCACTTTCTAAGAAACTAGCTATTGCATCAAATAAGTTTGCAAATCTGGCTCGGCAGTTTCCTAGCCAGATTTGTAGACTCAAATTCACTTCAAGAAGATCTTGAAGAACTTCAAGACAGGGTTTCGAAAAGGTAGACAGATTGGCAGATGCAGTTTAATACTGACAAATGTAAGATTCTGAGGCTAAGTAATGATGATAGAGTTACAGGAGCCTGATGGTGAAGAAGTTGCAAAATTTGATTGTGAAAAAGATCTGCAGGTAATGATTACTAAGAATATAAAGCCAAAAAATTGCCTACTCTCATGCTAAAAGCATTTCCATTCATCATATGACTGCTTCCAGCACTAAGAATCCTGTGTTTTGAATTCCCTTCATATTTAAAGAAAACAAGTCACTAATTTACCCCCGTCCCCTTTGTTATAAAACTGGCGTTTTGATAAATCACTACACTTTGTAGTAATCTGATTCACACTGTTCCTCCTAATGGTGTTTATTTTATTCCCTGTTCTTCTTGTCCTCTCCGAAATTGTGGTGAAGCTGTCAGTATTCTTAATCTACTGACAGCCTTAAAGAACACAAAAAAGTGTTAATATTCAGCATTATTTCTATTAATTTTGCTATACAACTTGCTCGATACACTTAATACACTAATTCGTAAATAGTTCTAACTTTCCCTACTATCGCATTTGTGGTTATACAGTAGAACAACTGTTGTTCTTCTCAAGTCCTCTGACATATCTCTGTGCATTTTGACTCTGCATTCTATGCATTCCTTTTTCTCAAAAAGTTTTAATATTTTCTGCACATAATTCATTAAAAATAATGTGAAGGAAGGTATTTTTCTAAGGTATTACCAACGTTATAAACATTATTAAAATAGGGTAAACATATTACAATTTTAGGGATAATTTTTCTTTCTAATGTTGGTATTCCTGCTTCTCTAGAATCTCTGGTGACTAGAGATACTGTAACATTTACTGTAACTGTAAATATACACTGTAACAATTACAGATAGTCTCGCTGGTGCATTGCAAAACAGGACTACTGCCTTTACAACTATTAATCTTGCTACGACTAATACTATTACAACTATTAATAATGCTGGTGCTGGTTCCTCTGCCCCTGGTGCCACAACTTCTAATCCTCAGCCTTGGGAGCTGGTAAGCCCGGGGAGCCCCTAAGCCCTATCGTAGGGTCTGTGATCGGTGGGGTGCTGGCCGTGGCCCTGCTCCTTGTCATCGCCCTGGTGGTAGCCAAATGCAAGAGACGGAACGCACGAGAAGCCCACAGGTGAGTAGCCCTCCAGGCACTGTACTGGGGGGTCTAGCTCGGTCTTAGTGGGGACTGATTTGTTCACTGTGGTGTCTGGCTGGTGAGGTGTAATAGGGAGAGTTGTAATAGGTGTAATAGCGAGAAGTACAGGGCACCTCTCTCCCTTCCTCAGCCTGCGGGAGAGCAGCAGTGCAGGCGACGCCGCAGGCTACAAGTCCTGCGGGAAGGCCGAGACGAGGCAGGACTCCGGACTTACGGACACCACGGACACCCACGGACACTCTGGCCCAGACCTCGTCTCCGCCTCGCAAGGTGAGTACGACGCCAAGGTAGGACATTAAGGTAGGACATTAAGGTAGGACATTAAAGTAGGACATTAAGGTAGAACATTAAGGTAGGACATTAAGGTAGGACATTAAGGTAGGACATTAAGGTAGGACATTAAGGTAGGACATTAAGGTAGGACATTAAGGTAGGACATCAAGGTAGAAACACAATAATACGATGTTAAATGCATGATAAAAACGCAAGACCGTGAGAGAGAGAAAGAGAGAGAGAGAGAGAGAGAGAGAGAGAGAGAGAGAGAGAGAGAGAGAGAGAGAGAGAGAGAGAGAGAGAGAGAGAGAGAGAGATAAAGAACGCCAGAGAGAAGAAATGAGAGTAAGAGGAGAAAGCAGAATGAGAAGCAGCAACGAATGACATACAAGAAGCATAAATGGCAGAGGACAACAACACCAAACAAAGGGGAGTGAGAGAAAGCACCGGACAAGCGCATGAGGAAACAGGAGAATGGAAGGACAGAATAAAATTTAGGAAGTGTAGAAGTGGCTTTATGGGGAGAGAATGAAAGGTGGAGAATTAAGAGAAAGGAAGAATCATGGGAATGAGGATACGGAAGGAGGAATGAATACAGGAAAACGTATAATTACCAACTATCTAATTACCGACAACATTATAGGTCTAATTAATGAAAATTTTCAAAGTGAGATAAAATATGGCGCGAAAATTCACACAGCAGCGATACAGAGAAGCTGTTCAAGCGAGAAGGGAAGGGAATTGTCGGGGGGAAAGCGCCAAGCCATGATGACTATACAGCACTGGGAAGGGATCAGGATAAGGATTTGGGATGGGAGAGGTGGAAAGGAATGATATCCAACCACTTGGACTGTCGGGGGATTGAACGCCGACCTGCATGAAGCGAGACCGTCGCTCTACCGTCCAGCCCAAGTGGTTGGACCGTTCAAGCGAGAGTTATCATTTGATTGTATATTATCTCCCTGGTACAGAGTCGGCCATGATGACCCATTCTCACGACTCCAGCACGCCTCTGATTGGCAACGGCCGCGTCACTCAGGGAAAACAGGAACAGCTGTATCCACCACAACAGCAGCAGCCGTATCCACTACAGCAGCAGTATTCCCCTCAGCAGCAGCAGCAGCAGTATGTTCCGCAGCAGCACTACCCTGAGCAGCAGAAGCCGTCACACATAGTGATGGTAGAGGCCTCTCCAGCAGGGCAAGAAGTGCCGTACTATCAGGAAGATCTGCCTGTGGAAGGTGGTAATAGTGGTGGTAGTTCTGGTTCGATGCCGTACACGCCGCAGAAGGTCACTTACGTGCCCGTGTACGACTACCAGCACCTTCCCCAGCACAAGGTACGTGTGTACAACCCCCGTACTCATCAACACATTCCTTATCATTCATCACGTTCATGTATCGATTTGAATATGTTGTTAAATGCAGGTCGCTGCCATGTTATATATATATTGCAATATGCAATTATCAACAGAGATTTCCCACTTTATACATCCTTCACTGTGATGAAGAGCATTACGGGCACCTTACCTGACAGGTGTTTAAAATGCAACAGAGCATATCTGACAGGTGTTCATAATGCAACAGCGCTCATCTGACAGCTGTTTATATGCAACAGCGTTCATCTGACAGATGTTTATATGCAACAGCGTTCATCTGACAGATGTTTATATGCAACAGCACTCATCTGACAGATGTTTATATGCAACAGCGCTCATCTGACAGATGTTTATTATGCAATATCACTCATCTGACAGATGTTTAAAATGCAGGTCTTCGTGTCGTCTTACTGTGTTAATCTGTGCACCTTTGCAGGCTGAGAGGGAGTGGGCGGTGAGTGAAGGAGTGTGGACTGGGACGCCCGTGACCGCCGTGACCAAAGACCAACCGGACAGTTCGCCTTTGTCTCCGTACGGGGTAGTGGACACCCGGCGGCATTCTGCCTACCTGCGGCCACTGGACCAGCTTCCTGGCCAGCTGAGCCAGCTGCCCCCTCACCTGACAGATCACCAGCTGGCTAGGCAGTACCAGCCGACGCCCCACCACCCACCACCCACCACCCCGAAGCTCTTTCAACCCACCTCGGAGCATGAAAGTGCTGTGTAGTGGTGATTGCGCAGGCGCTGGGGGTTTGGCGTGGCTGTGCACCAGTTATGCGTTCTGGGTAACGCATGGATGGTACTTGTACTCTATGTTGGAGTGTAAGGCTGGTTTTTGCAGTTTAAAGTGTGGTGCAGACGAGGAGTCACAATAACGTGGTTAAAATATGTTGACCAGACCACATACTAGAAGGTGAAGGGACGAGGATGTTTCGGTCCGTCCTGGACCATTCTCAAGTCGATTGTGGTGCAGGTACTCGAGTGGTGGAGTGTTTAGGAGCAGGACTGTGGAGGGTGAGGTGCTGTGGAGTGCACTCAGCGCCACACCTCTCAGCCACACCATTCAGCGGACATAGAAGGAGCTGTGACCTCGCCTCAGCGCCACCCTCCTACCTCCATAGATATCACTGGTGGTGTTTACAAACGATCTTTCATGGAGATAAAACTCAGTTCTCTGATATCCAGGGAACATATTATGTGTGAGTGTATGAATGAGTGTATAAGTATTAGCCTTGTATGATCTATACAAGATGAACATTATACCACGAATTGTCATGATTTAACTGGTTAAACGCTAACAATGAAAAACATGAAAGTTCAACAGAATATTCTGGGGCTGAAACACACATACGCCGCAGTTGCTAATGTTAAAAATACTACTTGAAACTATAGTGAAAAACTAATGAAAACTGTTGACATTTCAGTGATGTGTTAAGGAAAATCATGATATCTAGTCCTTGTGTCTAGTAGGTGTGTGACCTCAAGTGAAGAGTTCTTCTTCAGGATGGTAAGAATTCCCAGTTTGAAGACTATAAGGTGTTAAAGGCATCCATTGATTTATTTTTGTACTTATGTCAGGTGTAATTCATGTTTTCAAGTGTGTGCTATTTTACCTGTGGAGCAAGTCAGCTATTTAAATCAAGATAGATGAGATTTTATTTACAGTGTAGAGAAAAATAAGTGATAGTTTGCAAGAGACTCTGAAGAATTGCAGAAGCTATTACATGTATTTGTGTGTGTGTGTGTGTGTGTGTGTGTTTATGTGCGTGTGCTTGCGTGTATGTGTTTGCGCGTGTATGTGTGCGTGACTGCATGTGTGCGTGACTGCATATGTGCGTTTGTTAGATTATACTTAAATTATTCAACTATTCGTATTATTTATTTTTCTAAGCCTTTGAATCAAAATAAATATCTTCAATGTGTCAAATTACTAACTTCAGTTCTCAAACTGATCTCATATCACAAGATCTCTCTCTCTCTCTCACACACACACACACACACACACACACACACAACATGGGTTCTGGACAGGGAAATCGTGCCTAACAAACCTTCTGGAATTCTATGATAAAATAACGAGGATAAGACAGGACAGAGATGGTTGGGCAGACTGCATATTTCTGGACTGCCAAAAAGCCTTTGATACAGTACCGCACATGAGACTGCTGTTCAAGCTCGAGAGGCAGGCGGGGGTGGGGGGAAAGGTCCTAGAATGGATAAGGAACTACCTAACAGGAAGGAGCCAAAGAGTTACGGTAAGGGGCGAGAAGTCGGACTGGCGAACAGTAACAAGTGGAGTACCACAAGGATCGGTGCTGGGACCAATT
This sequence comes from Procambarus clarkii, assembly GCF_040958095.1. Taxonomy (NCBI): domain Eukaryota; kingdom Metazoa; phylum Arthropoda; class Malacostraca; order Decapoda; family Cambaridae; genus Procambarus; species Procambarus clarkii. Next base: position 6,605,218 of record NC_091153.1, on the reverse strand, counting down.
CTATTTCTTGTGTATGTTAACGACATGTTTACAGGCGTAGAGTCCTACATGTCGATGTTTGCGGATGATGCAAAGTTGATGAGAAGAGTTGTGACAGATGAGGATTGCAGGATCCTCCAAGAGGACCTGAACAGATTGCAGAGATGGTCAGAGAAATGGCTACTAGAATTCAACACGAGCAAATGTAAAGTTATGGAAATGGGACTAGGAGATAGGAGACCAAAGGGACAGTACACAATGAAGGGGAACAGCCTACCTGTAACGACGCGTGAAAGAGACCTGGGGGTGGACGTAACACCTAATCTATCTCCTGAGGCACATATTAATAGGATAACGACAGCAGCGTACTCTACACTGGCAAAAGTTAGAACATCATTCAGAAACCTAAGTAAGGAGGCATTTAGGGCGCTTTACACTGCCTACGTAAGGCCAGTCTTAGAGTATGCCGCCTCATCATGGAGTCCCCATCTGAAGAAGCATATAATGAAACTGGAAAAGGTTCAGAGGTTTGCAACGAGACTCGTCCCAGAGCTACGAGGGATGGGGTATGAAGAGCGCCTGAGGGAACTGTGCCTTACGACACTAGAAAGAAGAAGGGAGAGGGGGGACATGATAGGAACGTATAAGATACTCAGAGGAATTGACAGAGTGGACATAGACGAAATGTTCACACGGAATAGTAACAGAACGAGAGGACATGGATGGAAGCTTGAAACTCAGATGAGTCACAGAGATGTAAGGAAGTTTTCTTTTAGCGTGAGAGTAGTGGGGAAATGGAATGCACTTCAGGAACAGGTTGTGGAAGCAAATACTATTCATAATTTTAAAACCAGGTATGATAGGGAAATGGGACAGGAGTCATTGCTGTAAACAACCGATGCTCGAAAGGCGGGATCCAAGAGTCAATGCTCGATCCTGCAAGCACATATAGGTGAGTACATATAGGTGAGTACACACACACACACACACACACACACACACACACAAGGGGAAAAACAAAACAGAGCTTGATTTTGAGGGATTCAATGAAGAAAGCATTGATATTAGTAGTCTACATAACAAGTTGGTAAATTTAGATACTATAGTGAACTCTCATGTAGAAATAATTAGTAAATTGAAAGAAAGTAATGACCATTTGAATAGCAAAGTTTTATGTCTTGAGGGTTTAGTGAAAGACTTGCGCAAGGATAAGAATCAATTGGAAACAAATTGCAAAGCCATGGAAGAAGAAAATAAACTCTTAAAAATAGCTTTGGAAGAAGTTAAAGTAAATTTAAACATAAATGACTACAATAGGTTAGGCAAGGAAATTCAACAGGAGAAACAGCTTTTGTCAGCACAGATGGAGGAAGTTACACAGGGAATAGAACAGTGCAAGAAAGATATGCAACTCACTTATGCACAAGTGGCCAAGGAGAAGGAAAAAATAGAAGAAGCAGTAAAGGAAGTCAAACACTGCAGCAACCAAGATAAAACAAACATTAGGCTGGAAGTGAGAAAAGAATTGGCATCTAACCCGAAGTTGGTGCAAAACACAGTTGATCGGAGTAAGTCCCTGATCATTTTTGGCTGCAAAGAAAAGGCGATAACATCTAGGTCAGAAAGAGCTGTAGAAGAAGCTAAAGTAGTAGATAAAATTGTTGGCCTCGTGGAAGGTCTTACAAACAGAGAGAATGTGTGCGACTACAGGAGAATAGGCAGGTACGTAAAAGGGAAAGATCGACCTTTGAGGATCACCCTAAACGGTGCCAAACAGATGGAAGAAGTACTAAGGAATGCTAGAAAATTGCAAAGGGATGAGGATGGGAAAGGGTGGTCGTTAAGACGAGATCTTTCAAAAGAAGATAGAGAGAAGCTGAAACTGAACCTCGCCGAGGCAAAACATTTAAATGAGAGCAGGAATGAAGAAGAAATAAATTCTTTTTTCTACAAAGTGATAGGGGTAGGCAAACCAGTAAAGTGGTACATAAAGGCAAACCAACAAAATCAATAGAGAGAGGGGGAGTGAAGAATAAGGAGAGGGGGAACAAGTTCCTGAAGATTGCATACACCAACATAGATGGAGTGAGATCGAAGATACTGGAGTTAAGTGATGTAATACAGCTGCAGACACCAGACATTGTTGCACTCACGGAGACTAAACTTGAAGATGTAATTTTAAATGAGGTCATATTCCCAAGGGGCTACTCAATTTGGAGACGGGACAGAAAAATTAGGAAAGGCGGTGGCGTTGCTGTGCTGGTAAAAGAACACCTAAAGGTGAAGGAAATAATGACTGCCAATCCACAAGAAGTTGACATAATAGCACTAGAGATCTGCTATGAGGATGATAAACTAATGATGATAAATGCATATAGTCCACCGCCAAGCAGCACATGGTCAAAGGAGGAGCTAGATAGTAAACGTGAAGGTCTTATAACAATAATGAGAGAGATTATAGCGAGAGCGGATAACGATAGATCACGACTGTTGATAGTCGGTGACTTCAACTTGAAATCCATAGACTGGGAAGCATATGAAGCTAAAACAGAAGATTTTTGGACCTGTAAATTTGTAGACCTCATCCTGGAAACATTCTTGTATCAACATGTTAAACAAGCTACGAGGATGAGGGAAGGGGACGTTCTCTCCATGCTAGATTTGATATTTACCAGGAAGGAGGAAGAGATATTTGACATTCAGTACCTTCCTCCCTTGGGTAAAAGTGACCATGTCTTTTTGGGAATAAAGTATGCAATGCGTTATAAGCTGGAAGAAAATAAGGAGGTTGAAGCAGTTGAAAAACCAGACTTCAAGAGAGGACATTATGGTGACCTTAGAAATTTTTTTAGTGAGTATAATTGGACAGACTTGATGCTAGGCAAGGAAGTGAATGAGATGTATGGCAAGTTTTGTGAAATATATGATAAAGGCAAAAAAAAATTTATACCAAAACAGAGATGCAGAACTAGGAAACAGGATTGGTTCAATAGAAATTGCGAGAGGGCTAGAGACCGAAAGACACAAAAATGGAATCAATACAGGAAGAGGCCGAACCCCCAAACATACCAGCGATACAAAGATGCGAGAAACAACTACACGGCAGTGAGGAGAGAGGCAGAAAGAAATTTTGAAAAAGGGATTGCGGACAAATGTAAAACAGAACCAGGTCTATTCTATAAATTCATAAACAACAAATTGCAGGTAAAGGATAATATTCAGAGGTTGAAAATGGGAAATAGATTCACGGAAGATGAAAAGGAAATGTGTGAAACACTAAACGAAAAGTTCCAAAGTGTGTTTGTACAAAATGAAATCTTTAGGGAACCAGATACAATAAGAATTCCAGAGAACAACATAGAACACATAGAGGTGTCTAGAGACGAAGTGGAAAAAATGCTCAAGGAGCTCGGTAAGAACAAAGCAGCTGGCCCAGATGGCGTTTCACCATGGGTTCTGAGAGAATGTGCATCTGAGCTCAGCATTCCACTTCACCTGATCTTTCAGGCATCCCTGTGTACAGGAATCGTAGCAGACGGGTGGAAACAGGCTAACATAGTTCCAATCTACAAAAGTGGCAGCAGGGAAGACCCCCTCAATTATAGACCTGTATCATTGACAAGTGTAATAGTGAAAGTATTGGAAAAACTAATCAAAACTAAATGGGTAGAACACCTAGAGAGAAATGATATAATATCAGACAGACAGTATGGTTTTCGATCTGGAAGATCCTGTGTATCGAATTTACTCAGTTTCTATGATCGAGCCACAGAGATATTACAGGAAAGAGATGGTTGGGTTGACTGCATCTATCTGGACCTAAAAAAGGCTTTCGACAGAGTTCCACATAAGAGGTTGTTCTGGAAACTGGAAAATATTGGAGGGGTGACAGGTAAGCTTCTATCATGGATGAAAAATTTTCTGACTGATAGAAAAATGAGGGCAGTAATCAGAGGCAATGTATCAGAATGGAGAAATGTCACAAGTGGAGTACCACAGGGTTCAGTTCTTGCACCAGTGATGTTTATTGTGTACATAAATGATCTACCAGTTGGTATACAGAATTATATGAACATGTTTGCTGATGATGCTAAGATAATAGGAAGGATAAGAAATTTAGATGACTGTCATGCCCTTCAAGAAGACCTGGACAAAATAAGTATATGGAGCACCACTTGGCAAATG
>NC_091153.1:6563554-6596054 GCF_040958095.1 Procambarus clarkii | reverse complement strand
ATCAACAAATGATCCCAAACATACCTACCTTGAGGTTACCTTGAGGTGCTTCCGGGGCTTAGCGTCCCCGCGGCCCGGTCGTCGACCAGGCCTCCTGGTTGCCGGACTGATCAACCAGGCTGTTGGACGCGGCTGCTCGCAGCCTGACGTATGAGTCACAGCCTGGTTGATCAGGTATCCTTTGGAGGTGCTTATCCAGTTCTCTCTTGAACACTGTGAGGGGTCGGCCAGTTATGCCCCATAGGCCATAGAAGTGAACGATCACGTGTCACAAACCTTTTCAAACTATTTAGTTCTGTTTTTGAGGAAGGCAACTATCAGGAGAAAGAGCCAAGTCACCACGACTATATGGCACTGGGAAGGGATCAGGATAAGGATTTGGGATGGGACGGAGGGGTAAGGAATGGTGCCCAACCACTTAGACGGTCGGGGGATTAAACGCCGACCTGCATGAAGCGAGACCGTCGCTCTACCGTCTAGCCCAAGTGTGTTTGAGGAAGCAGACAGCTTACTGCGATATGATATACCAAGACTTAAACAAAAGGTTTCGAACATTGTTACACACAAAAGACATGAGAATAGAAGACCATTAACATGTCCAAGATGGACCGAAACGTCGTGGTTTCTCCATTTTCTGTTGTGTGGTTTGGTCACCTGGAGCCAGATTCACGAAAGCACGTACGCAAGGACTTACGAACCAGTACATCTCTTCTCAATCTTTGGCGGCTTTGTTTACAATTATTAAACAGTTAATGAGCTCCGAAGCACCAGGAGGCTGTTTATAACAATAACAACAGTTGATTGGCAAGTTTTCATGCTTGTAAACTGTTTAATAAATGTAACCAAAGCCGTCAAAGATTGAGGAAAGATGTACACGTTCGTAAGTGCTTGTGTAAGTGCATTCGTGAATCTGGCCCCATGTCTTCTGCTATCAATAAAATCACACATCTCTTTTATCTTTTTATCTTTTATCTTCAGCCAATTTACCTGTCTCTATTAGAAATTATATTATAAATTTTACTCGGTGTTGTTAATATATGATGTCATAGCCAATAAGACCTTGAGAACGGATTTGAAGTCATAGGTATCTTCTTTAAGGCTCCTGGAGGCTCTTTAAGGCTCCTGGAAGCTCCTTAGGGCTTTTGGAAGCTCCTTAAGGCTCCTTAAGGCTCCTGGAGGTTCCTAAAGGCTCCTTGAGGCTTTTTAAAGCTCCTTTAGGCTTCTTAAGGCTCCTGAAGCTTCCTTAAGGCTTCTGGAGGCTTCTTAAGGCTCCTAAAGCTTCCTTAAGGCTTCTGGAGGCTTCTTAAGGCTTCTGGAAGCTCCTTAAGACTTTTGGAAGCTCCTTAAGGCTCCTTAAGGCTCCTGGAGGTTCCTAAAGGCTCCTAGAAGCTCCTTAAGGCTTCTTAAGGCTTCTGGAGGTGCCTGGAGGCTTCTTAAGGCTCCTGGAGGCTCCTAAAGGCTCCTGGAAGCTCCTTAAGGCTCCTGGAGGCTCCTGGAGACCCCTTAAGGCTCCTGGAGGCTTCTTAAGGCTCCTGGAGGCTCCTTAAGGCTTCTTAAGGCTCCTGGAGGCTCTTTAAGGCTCCTGGAAGCTCCTTAAAACTCCTGAAAGCTCCTTAAGGCTCCTTAAAGCTCCTGGAGGTTCCTAAAGGCTCCTGGAGGCTCCTTAAGACTCCTGGAGGCTCCTTAAGGCTCCTTAAGGCTCCTGGAGGCTCCTTGAGGCACCTGGAGGTTTCTGATGACTCCTTGAGACTTCTTAAGGCTCCTGGAGGCTCCTTAAGGCTCCTGGAGGTTTCTGATGACTCCTTGAGACTTCTTAAGGCTCCTGGAGGCTCCTTAAGGCTCCTTGAAACTCCTTAAGGCTCTTTAAGGCACCTGGAAGCTCCTTAAGGCTCCTTAAGACTCCTGGAGCCTCTATGCTAGATCATATGACCTGTACAACATCAACTAATATCACGTCAAAATCCCTCGTAATATCCATGGTTATTTGACCTATAAAACGTCTTCTACAGGTAATGACATCACACCCTATACAAGGCATCAGCTTGTTTGATCAAACTATGACACTGAAATACAGATATATTATAAACTGCTATCCACACGTGCGTGGAAATAAACATTCCATTCACGTAAACTGCTGTGAGGTCAGTCACAGTCACTGTAGATAGATATAGCACTGCGATAGATGGCACTGTGGATAGATAGTCACTGTGTGGACCCTTGCAGTCTAGGACTCTAGGTGAATGGAATACAGATACCACCGTCCTACAGGTCCAGTACTATCTCCTGGTCCAGTATTATCTACAGGTCCAGTACTATCTTCTGGTCCAGTACCAAAAATAGTGAGAGGTTATTTTAAGCCTGAAATATATTTAGGACTAAAATGTACAATCTCGTTGGTCAATGAATTATTGTAGTGGCCTTAATAACCCTCCAGAGGTGGATAGGCTTTCAACCCTCCAGAGGTGGATAGGCTTTCAACCCTCCAGAGATGGATAGGCTTTCTATCCTCCAGAGGTGGATAGGCTTTCAACCCTCCAGAGGTGGATAGGCTTTCAACCCTCCAGAGGTGGATTGGCTTTCAACCCTCCAGAAGTGGATAGGCTTTCAACCCTCCAGAGATGGATAGGCTTTCTATCCTCCAGAGGTGGATAGGCTTTCAATCCTCCAGAGGTGGATAGGCTTTCAACCCTCCAGAGGTGGATAGGCTTTCAACCCTCCAGAGGTGGATTGGCTTTCAACCCTCCAGAAGTGGATAGGCTTTCAACCCTCCAGAGGTGGATAGGCTTTCAGTCCTCCAGAGGTGGATAGGCTTTCAATCCTCCAGAGCAGGATAGGCTTTCAACCCTCCAGAGCAGGATAGGCTTTCAACCCTCCAGAGGTGGATAGGCTTTCAGTCCTCCAGAGGTGGATAGGCTTTCAACCCTCCAGAGCAGGATAGGCTTTCAACCCTCCAGAGCAGGATAGGCTTTCAACCCTCCAGAGGTGGATAGGCTTTCAGTCCTCCAGAGGTGGATAGGCTTTCAACCCTCCAGAGCAGGATAGGCTTTCAACCCTCCAGAGCAGGATAGGCTTTCAACCCTCCAGAGGTGGATAGGCTTTCAACCCTCCAGAGGTGGATAGGCTTTCAACCCTCCAGAGGTGGATAGGCTTTCAACCCTCCAGAAGTGGATAGGCTTTCAACCCTCCAGAGCAGGATAGGCTTTCAACCCTCCAGAGGTGGATAGGCTTTCAACCCTCCAGAGGTGGATAGGCTTTCAACCCTCCAGAGGTGGATAGGCTTTCAACCCTCCAGAGGTGGATAGGCTTTCAATCCTCCAGAGGTGGATAAGCTTTCAACCCTCCAGAGATGGATAGGCTTTCTATCCTCCAGAGGTGGATAGGCTTTCAACCCTCCAGAGGTGGATAGGCTTTCAACCCTCCAGAGGTGGATAGGCTTTCAATCCTCCAACTGTGGACAGGCTTTCAACCCTCTAGAGGTGGATAGGCTTTCAACCCTCCAGAGGTGGATAGGCTTTCAATCCTCCAGAGGTGGATAGGCTTTCAATCCTCCAGAGGTGGATAGGCTTTCAGTCCTCCAGAGGTGGATAGGCTTTCAATCCTCCAGAGGTGGATAGGCTTTCAACCCTCTAGAGGTGGATAGGCTTTCAACCCTCCAGAGGTGGATAGGCTTTCAACCCTCCAGAGGTGGATAGGCTTTCAACCCTCCAGAGGTGGATAGGCTTTCAACCCTCCAGAGGTGGATAGGCTTTCAACCCTCCAGAGGTGGATAGGCTTTCAACACTGGGAACTAAAGCAGTTATTGTGCTTGTTCGGGGTCAAGAAAACACGAGATTATCATTATTTTGCCAAACTAAAGTGAGCATGTATTTCGTCGCAGCATTACTAAATACATGGCCAGAATACATGGCCCGAATACATGGCCAGAATACATGGCCCGAATACATGGGCCTGAATATTTTAACCTTGCTGGTCTTTGATGCGAGACATTCTTTTGTTTTGCCCTTCCTAAAAATGTTTATTTCAGGCTCAGGAAGTACGGGAGATTAAACACTGTGAGACTGGGGGGGGGGGGGCAAACCTGAAAGGGGGGGGGGGGTAAACACAGCTATGGGCGCATGCGCATGCCGAAGAGCGTGTGCACGAACGCAGGGGTTGTTTGAATTCCGTAGTTCATTCACTCGGATTGGTTGGTATAGAGGGCCGGTCTCTATTCTTTTCGTGTCGTTTCATCTCCGATAGTCCAAGTGGTTGGGCACTGTCCCATCCCTCCGTTCCTCTCTATCCAAGCTCATGTTCTATCCTGATTGATGGATAGGGATTAAGCTACCCCAAGAGGTGGCACGGGCATGAATATCCCCGTATGTGGAGGCTGTTTGGAGCCCTATTCTGTCCTCACATCGCATGTGTTACATTGTCATACCGGCCTAGAGCTCTCCGTCCGTCATCTCTCGTCTCCCTGTCTCAATAGTCATTATTGACTCGCCATAAGAGGTGAGGTTGTGGAAGAGACTTTATCGTCTTGTCATTGCCATCTATTGGCATTAATATACTCACCTAGCTGTTCCTTTGCGGGTTGTACATCAGCTCCTGTGTCCCCCCTCTCAGTCTCCACCATTCTTATTTTTCTACCATGAGCCCCATTTCCAATATTTTCCATTCTAGAATTCCTACCACTTGTTGGATTCCCATCACAGCACAGAATTTAATTGGCAGTTTGGGCACTATCCTTATTATCATTATCTATCATTATCATTATCTATCTATCCTTATCTATCCTATTATCATTATCATTATCTATCCTTATTATCATTAATTTTGCAACAATACTGCACGAGGTCATTGTATTTTGTTCCTGTCCATCTGCTACGAAGCTTTCGAGGTCTCTGTCTCACTCCAGGAGCCAAATTATGCAGGCGATGAGTCACAATAACGTGGCTAAAGTATGTTTACCAAACCACACACTAGAAGGTGAAGGGACGGCGACGTTTCGGTCCGTCCTGGACCATTCTCAAGTCGAAACGTCGTCGTCCCTTCACCTTTTAATGTGTGGTCTGGTCAACGAGCTAAAATATTTATATACTAAAAACTCTACTCTAATTTATATACTAAAAACTCTACTCTAATTTATATACTAAAAACTATTTATATACTGAAATGTTTTATCTTCTCTGGCTTGGTTTGATGAGAATTCTGTGAGATATATATATAAATAAGTAGAGATATAGGAATTGAGTAGAGATTGAGATGGAAAGGGAAGGGTAGTCATGAGAAAGCGTCAAACCATTACGACTATAGAGCTCTTGGAAGGGACCAGGATAAGGATTTGGGATGGGCCGGGGGGAAGTAATGGTGGCCAAACACTTGTATGGTCGGGGATTGAGCGCCAACCTGTATAGAAGCAAGACCGTCGCTCTACCGTCCAGACCAAGTAATTGGGCAGTGGAGACGGAGAGTTAGGAGTAGACACAGCAGCAGACAATTATGAGAAACAGATTTGCGAAGGAGATAAAGTTAACGGACGGTAGAGTTAAGAGCAAATAGAGTATTATCAAGTTCTCATTATACACATGTCTAAAATGTCCTTATCTTCATACACGTCTTGATCATCAGCTTGGTCTAGTTGGCAGAGTGACGGCCTTGCCTCTTGCAGGACCAGCGTTCAATCCCCGATGATCCAAGTAGTTGGGTCATGGTTCCATCACTCTACATCCTTATCCCAGCTCCTCACCTGTCCTCATATCCCTTCCATGTGTTATGTGGAGGTGTGGAGGCCACATTGACTTAGAACTTTCTCGTAATAATTTCTTATCTTGTAAGGTGTATCCTGTTACAAACACCTTGACTTTCACATTTGTTTTGGTACTAAACACGAAGGTTATTTTGACCAAACCACACACTAGAAAGTGAAAGGACGACGACGTTTCGGTCCGTCCTGGACCATTCTCAAGACAATCGACTTGAGAATGGTCCAGGACGGACCGAAACGGCGTCGTCCCTTCACTTTCTAGTGTGTGGTTTGGTCAACACACTTCAGCCACGTTATTGTGACTCATCGTCAGCACAAAGATCATTTAACATAACAGTCTCTAGTACACTTCTGCATCTTGAGATTATCGTGAGATGATTTCGGGGCTTTAGTGCCCCCGCGGCCCGGTCCTCCACCAGGCCTCCACCCCCAGGAAGCAGCGTGTGACAGCTGACTAACACCCAGGTACCTATTTTACTGCTAGGTAACAGGGGCATAGGGTGAAAGAAACTCTGCCCATTGTTTCTCGCCAGCGTCTGGGATTGAACCCAGGATTACACGTCCAGCGTGCTGTCCGCTCGGCCGACCGCCTGCATTCACAGATTTTGATAAACTGTTTCAGTGCTAGTTCAGTGACTCATAGTTCAGGTGCTTGAAGATTACTCTCACAGACGGAATCCTTCAAATACAAATATTTATGCCGGTAAAGTTCATACATACAAAGTGAGATACAAAAAGTTGAAGGATTTATAGATAGAGCACTAGTACATACAATGCCTAAGAATCAAGAATCAAGAGAAGAAAAGAAGAAAGAAGGAAGGAAAAAAAAGAGGGAAGGGGGCAGGAAAGAGAGAGGAAAGTGAGAGGAAATTTAAGAGACTGAATTGATTTCAATATTGTTGTTCTCTTCCAAGTTTTAATATCCGCCAGGGAGAGCGGCCTCGCCTCTCCAATTTTAATATTAAGGAGTTTCTGACGAGACAATATCGTGACCTCTTCCCTGAGAAATATTAGCTCCTATTATAATTTTATTTATATTATAGTGGAGTGAGGGGGGGGGGTCCCCCTCCCCTGAGTGGGGGGGTCCCCCTCCCCTGAGTGGGGGGGGGGTCCCCCTCCCCTGAGTGGGGGGGGGTCCCCTCCCCTGAGTGGAGGGGGGGAGGGGGATTCAGTGCCAATATTCTGACTGAGTGGATACTCAGGAGCAATATTGCAACTAAATAGTATTGACAAAGACACAATATTTCAATATTATGTCCGTGTCAATATCGCCACTTTGGCCTGAAGGTGTTAGCTGATTCGAATCCTATTCGAGCTGATTCGAATTCTATTCATGTTAAATTGGTAACTACATCGTGGGGATTCAGTGGGTAGAGCTGCGGGCCGTTGTGTATGTGTTCATGTCATTTAACAAGCTATAAGAAAGAATTCTTATATAGCTATAAGAATTCTCTTATATTCTTATATAAGAATAATAAGAATAATTCTTATATATAAGAATTCTGTTCTTATATATATATATATATAGCTTACAAGCTATAAGAATAAATTTGTATAAGAAACTATATGCAAATTGTGCATAATACAACGCTTACTAGGAGCATGCTAGTATTTATTTATTTATTTATATATATACAAGAAGGGACATTGGGATTCTGAGGATACATAGCATAGTAATTACAATCTTGTAAAGTCACTAGTACGCGCAGCGTTTCGGGCAGAAACGTAGGTAATTCAACAATCCTGGCATTGTTAATACCCTCAGCATACAGAATAACGACTTCGCTACCTTGCCTACTTCCAGATCTCGCTAAACAGCACAGGAAAATGACGACACCTCTACCGAGCTCTTCCTGCCCACCGCCTTACCCAATGTTTCATTGGTTTCTTTCCTCCTTATTCCTCTATTCCTTATCCTATGTTTGCCTCAATATTCTTTTGACCCGTCGCTCTCAACCCCACCCAACTTCACCTCTCCTATATGTGTACTTAACCCCAGAAGACATCTTTCACCAAATATGACTTGACTTCATATTCCGAATTAATTATTTTCTTGTTTAGAACTTCTCTTCTTCTCACTAGTGCTCTTGCATCTTGGTTTAATTGAACGAAGGTTTTTCCAAATATAATTGTTCGTTCGACTAGAAGAACAACAAATTAACTGTATAATTTTAGTTCATTATACTTATTATCATTTACATAACGTTTCGAACCTACATGGTTCATTCTCAAGTGAGGAGACAATTGTTGTTGTTTTAGATTTAGCTACTCAGAACGCAATGTCCATGTAGCATCTTACTACTAAGGAGGAGACAAGATGATTGATAAGGATTTATACAGGTCTCCTCTGTATAAATCAGAGGAGACCTCTGATTTATACCACCTGGAGGTCAGATACATAGAAAAATGTAATTCCCTTTTGTATGTACCTGATAAATGGTAAAAATCGGATGGTTCCTTGTACCGTAGGCCAGAGTGTGGCCCGGTCGACGGTAAAACCCAGGTTGCACTTCAGATTGGGACCTCCAGAACACCCTAGTAAATTCAGTCGAATTCCGGATTGGTCGACTTTTGTACCATCATGACCGAGTCAGTTAAGGCAGGTGTCTGGGAATCGCCAGAACGCTGGTTCAAGTCCCTCCATTGGTTCAAAATGATTTTCATTGATATATCGAGACATTTGGATTTATTATACGTAAGGAGTAAGATATGTGTGTTTATAGGGACCCTCAACCACGAAGAAAAGAATGTATGCTGTGAGGCAGTGAATGAGGCAGTGAATGAGGCAGAGAGTGAGACAGAGAGTGAGACAGTGAGGCAGAGAGTGAGACAGAGAGTGAGACAGAGAGTGAGACAGTGAGGCAGAGAGTGAGGCAGAGAGTGAGGCAGAGAGTGAGACAGAGAGTGAGACAGTGAGGCAGAGAGTGAGACAGAGAGTGAGACAGAGAGTGAGACAGTGAGGCAGAGAGTGAGACAGAGAGTGAGACAGAGTGAGACAGTGAGGCAGTGAATGAGGCAGTGAATGAGGCAGAGAGTGAGACAGAGAGTGAGACAGTGAGGCAGAGAGTGAGGCAGAGAGTGAGACAGAGAGTGAGACAGTGAGACAGAGAGTGAGGCAGAGAGAGAAGCAGTGTGAGGCGCGCCAACACACAATGAAACTGACACTGAGAGTAAGCCGTTGAGAGCACTCTCAGAGTACGGCTTTAATACTTCTTCAGTTTCTGCTCCAGCAGTCTATTGTGTGACGCCCTCTTGGACCCTTCTCACTCTCTCACCCACTCTCTCACTCTCTCCTTCCCCTCCCTGTGACTGCCTTTCTGAGCACCCCCAACTCTCACAGTCTCGCTCATATCCTCTGCAACACCATTCCTTACTTTGCAATACCATTCCCTACTTTGCAATACCATTCCCTACTTTGCAATACCATTTCCTACTTTGCAATACCATTCCCTACTTTGCAATACCATTCCTTACTTTGTAACACCATTCCTTACTTTGTAACACCATTCCTTACTTTGTAACACCATTCCTTACTTTGTAACACCATTCGCTGCCTTTCACCACCATAATAACACACATGATCTGTAGGAAGCTGGGTAAAAGCGACTACTAATTTAAGCAGACATTACCTGTCCGTAGACACGCCATCCCAACTAACACACAACCTAACCACAACATTTCTAACGGTATTGTATTAAAAATACAATATTTTGAATGCTTTGCAAGCAGCTTGCAATGCAGCTTCTATTGCATCCTGCATGACATGCAGACACTTCATCGGAGGTCTCTAAATTTAACGTGAAAAATCAGGCTTAGCAACATTTCTAACAAAAAAATCCTTAAATACAATAACAATCCTTAAATACAATAAATACAGTAATAATACAATAGAACATAGGATTGTATGTAACAATACATACAATCCTATGTTCATTTATGGAGATTACAGCAATAATCTCCATAAATGAACATAGACAAGATATTGAAGAAATTTATCGTTGTCTATTAAATATCTCCTCCAAAAGCCATGAGGGGGGATAAAAAAAAAAGGTATACAAAAGGACAATATTACTCGTGACTGCAGGAAAGCCCAAGCACTCCAAAACTGCTTCTTATTTGCATAAACAGGAATGGCTCTTCTTTCTCACCTTCCCTAGCGGCCTGGGGAAGACTAGATCAGGTCTCTCGCCCGCACACACAAAAACCTTCAATGCATTATTATTTTTTCCCCCTTTCAACATTTCGCAGCACTAAAATATTCTCAGATGTTCTTTTAATATTCACAAAAGAGGATCTTCACGAATCGAGCCACGTAAAAGTTATTGAGTTTTGTGTTGCGTTTAAGTCTACAGAAGACTCAGGCGAGGTGTGGGATCCGTGAGTAGGTTATTAGCACAGAGACGAGGAGAAAACCCTCGCAATGTCTGTGTTAAATAATTAATGAACAGTGGTCTTAAGGCGACAAAGAAAATGGTGTGTAGGAGACAGGGTTTTCTCCTTAGCAGCTGCGTTGTCTGTGTCCAACAGGAGAGATAGAAACAGAAAGAGAAACAGAGAAACAACAAAATAAACATATATTAAAATATTGTAAATATGTCGTTATTCCTTGCTTGCTTTACCGTCTACAATGATGTATAATACACTGAAGATTGTGTTAATGCTTCCAGGTTCTAATAATGCAAATTAGTGATATATGCAACATGACAGATCATAAACGCCAGGTTCAGTGATCTTGACTAGTGTGATCTATCAGGCTGTTGGGTTACGCGCTCACAATGCTCTCCTATACATCATTTCATAGGTATCGGGTTGGACAAAAATGTATACATGAATCTTGCAAACACGACTGTTGACAGTTTCGCTGTTATTGGTCGTGGTGCTGCTGTTGTTGTTGGTCGTGCTGCTGCTGCTGCTGCTGCTGCTGTTGGTCGTGCTGTTGTTGTTGGCCGTGCTGCTGCTGCTGCTGCTGCTGTTGTTGGTCGTGCTGCTGCTGCTGCTGCTGCTGCTGTTGGTCGTGCTGCTGCTGCTGCTGCTGCTGCTGTTGGTCGGGCTGCTGCTGCTGTTGGCCGTGCTGCTGCTGCTGCTGCTGCTGCTGTTGTTGGTCGTGCTGCTGCTGCTGCTGCTGTTGTTGTTGGTCGTGCTGCTGCTGCTGCTGCTGCTGCTGTTGGTCGGGCTGCTGCTGCTGTTGGCCGTGCTGCTGCTGTTGCTGCTGCTGTTGTTGGTCGTGCTGTTGCTGTTGTTGGTCGTGCTGCTGCTGTTGCTGCTGCTGTTGTTGGTCGTGCTGTTGCTGTTGTTGGTCGTGCTGCTGCTGCTGCTGCTGCTGTTGTTGGTCGTGCTGTTGCTGTTGTTGGCCGTGCTGCTGCTGCTGCTGCTGCTGTTGCTGTTGTTGGTCGGGCTGCTGCTGCTGTTGGCCGTGCTGCTGCTGCTGCTGTTGTTGGTCGGGCTGCTGCTGCTGTTGGCCGTGCTGCTGCTGCTGCTGCTGCTGTTGGCCGTGCTGCTGCTGCTGCTGCTGCTGCTGCTGCTGTTGGCCGTGCTGCTGCTGCTGCTGCTGCTGTTGGCCGTGCTGCTGCTGCTGCTGCTGTTGGCCGTGCTGCTGCTGCTGCTGCTGTTGGCCGTGCTGCTGCTGCTGCTGCTGCTGTTGGCCGTGCTGCTGCTGCTGCTGTTGGCCGTGCTGCTGCTGCTGCTGCTGTTGTTGGTCGGGCTGCTGCTGCTGTTGGCCGTGCTGCTGCTGCTGCTGCTGTTGTTGGTCGGGCTGCTGCTGCTGTTGGCTGTGCTGCTGCTGCTGCTGCTGTTGGATATGACGCTTGTCAGTACAACTGACGCTTCGCTGCAGCTGCTGACGGTAATGGCCTCGTTACTGTTGCGGTTAACGCTGCACTGGAGTTATAATGGCTGTTGAAGCTGCCGTTGTTGCAAGGCCCGTTCTCTGTTGTCCCTTTTGGGGCCTATCTTGTTATTGATTGTTATTGCTGATGTGTTCATTGTGATTGTTTGATCATGGCTTGGTTGACACTATCACTATCAGAGAAAGTACAGCACCATCCTTACACTATTAGTGTAGGTACAGACCCACCATCACACTGTCACACTGTGGTGTGAAGATGAGCCACTGAGGCGTCACAAGTGGAGTCCCGCAGGGGTCAGTCCTTGGACCTATACTGTTTCAGATGTATGTAAATGATCTCCCAGAGGGTATAGACTTGTTTCTTTCAATGTTTGCTGATGATGCCAAAATTATGAGGAGGATTAAAACAGAGGAAGATAGTAGGAGGCTACAAGATGACCTAGACAAACTGATTGAAAGGTCCAACAAATGGCTACTAAAGTTCAACCCGAGTATATGTAAGGTAATGAAACTAGGTGGTGGAAACAGGAGTCCAGATACAGGATACCGAATGGGAGATGAAGTCCTTCATGAAACGGACAGAAAGATCTAGGAGTTGATATCACGCCAAACCTGTCTCCTGAACCCCACATAAAAAGAATAACATCTGCGGCGTATGCAAGGCTGGCTAACATCAGAACTGCCTTCGGGAACCTGTGCAAAGAATCATTCAGAACCTTGTGTACCACATATGTAAGACCAATCCTGGAGTATGCGGCCCCAGCATGGAACCCGTACCTTGTCAAGCACAAGATGAAGCTGGAAAAAGTTCATTGGTGTGCCACTAGGGTAGTCCCAGAACTAAGAGGCATGAGTTACGAGGAAAGGCCGCGTGAAATGCACCTTACGACACTGGAATACAGAAGAGTAAAGTAAGACATTATCACTACCTACAAAATCCTCAGGGGTATTGACAGAGTAGACTAGGATAAACTATTCAACACTGATGGGACACGAACAAGGGGATACAGGTGGAAACTGAGTACCCAAATGAGCCACAGGGACGTTAGAAGGAACTTTTTTAGTATCAGAGTAGTTAACAGATGGAATGCATTAGACAGTGATGTGGTGGAGGCTGACTCCATACACAGTTTCAAATGTAGATATGATAGACCCCAGTAGGCTCAGGAATCAATACACCTTTTGATTGATAGTTGAGAGGCGGGACCAAAGAGCCAGACCTCAACCTCCGCCAGTACAACTAGGTGAGTACACTATCAGTTTAGGTAATATTGTCTAATAATAACGTCACAATTTTGATAACAATGAAAACCGGGCCCTTGCAACATGTACCATGGAGAGAGGCGGGTGTAGATAATATAATGGATCGCTTGGCACAATCCCCGTAGCGCTAACATTATGCTCAACTTATGCTAACGTGAGCATGAGCAAGACATCACCGGAGTTAAAGATAGAACCATTTCCTCCCTAAGTTTACCCTTCCGTTCCTCCCCTAATGTCTCAGTTACCTTGCCGGTCCTCCCCTAGTCCCCCCCTAGTTACCTCCCTATAGTCTTTTAGTTACCTCACTAGCCTCTCAAAATCCCTCAATACAGAGCCCCTGAATTTCCCCCTTATCTCCCTAGCCGCCCAAGTCCCAAGGAAATGTGACGATTCTAGATTGGATATACATTTGTGGATTAATGGAACTGTGTGCATATTGTAATAGACACAGGCTCCATGGAGGGCTCACTCGCAGACATATATATATATATATATATATATATATATATATATATATATATATATATATATATATTTTATAGTGAAAGTGAGTGTTAATGAGAGTGAAAGAGAATGAGTGTGAGAGTGTTGATGTGTGTGTTTGTACGTGTGTGTGTGTACGTGTGTGTTTTTTTATGAGAGAGAGAGAGAGAGAGAGACAGAGAGAGAGAGAGAGAGAGAGAGAGAGAGAGACAGAGAGAGAGAGAGAGAGAGAGAGAGAGAGAGAGAGAGAGAGAGAGAGAGAGAGAGACAGACAGACAGACAGACAGAGAGAGAGAGTTTATCAGTGTGTTCAACCTAACAGTATTGTTGGTGTGGTCTTGCCTGCCTCTGGCTCACTGTAGTCTGAGAGAGAGATAATACATTTCAATTGTGGAGCTTTGTTTTCCACTTTACACTAAACCTTTCGATTTTATTTGATCTTAGTCTTCAACCTTTATCTGGCTTGTGGCTTCCAAAATCACGTTTTTTTCGGAGAGCCGAGCTAGTGTGTGTGTGTGTGTGTGTGTGTGTGTGTGTGTGTGTGTGTGTGTGTGTGTGTGTGTGTGTGTGTGTGTGTGTGTGTGTGTGTGTGTGTGTGTGTGTGTGTGATAGAGCGACGGTCTCTCTATTCTTGCAGGTCGGCGTTCGATCCCCGACGGTCCAAGTACTTGGGAACCGGTTTCTTTCCTCCGTCACTTCCCAGCTCCTTGTTCTCGTAACCCTTCCAAGTGCTTGACAGTAAGGTACACGGAAAGAGAATTGTGGAGAATGATGATTTGGGAAGCGGAGGGTAGGAAAATTCCCTCCCTTGGTTGATAGCTGAAAAGCCATCATATTCATATTCAAAAGCCTAACAAATTCATATAGTATCATGTATGTTTAATCTTACCTCTGTGTACATGCATTACTTCTGTATACATGCATTATTACCCATGTATATGTGTATTATTACCTCGGCCCTTCACCGGGTCAGCTATACATTTCCTGTCATATATTTCATTCTGATAAATTGTGAAAATAACATTGTGAAAATTTGGGACATAACCCTTGAATATATTTTATGTATTGATTATAATATATATATTTCTCTCGCTACGCCAAGGATGACGTTTGGATAATCCCAAGGATTGAGTAGTTTTATTGACGCTTAAAATACAGTAAAAATCCCTTGTGTTCCGTTTTACTTTCTGATATCTCTCCTAACTCGTGAACACACAGAACAGACTAACACGATGTTCTCGCACATTACTGTAACCAGCGTACGTATCGTAACGTGTTATGGAGAACAGAGGGCTCACGAAAATCCTCAGTTTTGATGCATCAGTTAGGTTAGGGTGGGTAAAGTTTGGTTAGGTAAGGTTTGGCTAGGTAAGGTTTGGCTAGGTAAGGTTTGGATAGGTAAGGTTAGGTTAGGTTTGGTTAGGTAAGGTTTGGTTAGGTCAGGTTAGGTTAGGTAAGGTTAGGTTAAGTAAGGTTAGGTTAGGTTAGGTAAGGTTAGGTTAGGTAAGGTTTGGTTAGGTAAGGTTTGGTTAGGTAAGGTTTGGTTAGGTAAGGTTAGGTTAGGTTTGGTTAGATTACGTTAGGTAGGGTTTGGTTTCGATAGGGTAGGTTAAATTATGTTAGGTATAATTAGGTTACGATCGACTTGAGAATGGTCCAGGACGGACCGAAACATCGTCGTCTCTTCACTTTCTAGTGTGTGATTTGCTCAACATGGCTAGTTTAGATTAGGTTAGATTAGGTTAGATTAGATTAGATTGGAATTCCAAACCAACACAAGATGATTCTAAACAGAGAACCATTGGTGTTGAGTCCCTTACCGTAAAGATTCTCAAACTACCCAATCATATAAGACGTCAATCGTTACGTCTATGACACGTTACCACCTGTTGCTTATTCTGTGAGGTGCTTGTGTCTTGAGACCTTGTGAGTGAGTATTAAGAACCAATGAGGGAAATGAGAAAAAGAGGTGAGGGATAAAGAGAGGTGAGAGATAAAGAGAGGTGAGAGATAAAGAGAGGTGAGAGATAAAGAGAGGTGAGAGAGGGAGAAGAGGAGCGTGGGAGAGAATGAGGGAGAGAAATGAAACTACGTAAAGGAGCATAAGAGAATGGAGTAAAAGGTAGAAAGTTCACTGGAAAATTAAGTGTGAATATGAGGACGACAGAAAGGAGACAAACAAAAGGTGGAGAGGGCGAAGGGTAGTTGTTGATGTAGAGGGTGAGGAGAATAAGAGTAAAGAGAGCAAGGATATGAAGGGAATAAAGAGGAGACCAAGAGTGTGGAGGCCAAGAGTGTGGAGGCCAAGAGTGTGGAGGCCAAGAGTGTGGAGGCCAAGAGTGTGGAGGCCAAGAGTGTGGAGACCAAGAGTGTGGAAGCCAAGAGTGTGGAAGCCAAGAGTGTGGAAGCCAAGAGTGTGGAAGCCAAGAGTGTGAAGACCAAGAGTGTGGAAGCCAAGAGTGTGAAGACCAAGAGTGTGGAAGCCAAGAGTGTGAAGACCAAGAGTGTGGAGGCCAAGAGTGTGGAGGCCAAGAGTGTGGAAGCCAAGAGTGTGTAAGCCAAGAGTGTGGAGGCCAAAAGTGTAGAAGCCAAGAGTGTGGAGGCCAAGAGTGTGAAGACCAAGAGTGTGGAAGCCAAGAGTATGGAAGCCAAGAGTATATTAAGTCACAGATAAACCCATCAACCGGAATATCAACATCAAGGTAATTACGACAGGTAGGCCTGAAAACAACAAACTAACCCTGGCATTGCAAAAGGCACTGGGAGGCGTTGCCTGCGGGTCATGCAAGCTGTAATTGACCCCGATGTGAGGCCAGGCAAAGTTCTTAATGGAATCGGTAAGTTAATTAAGAAGTTGCATGTGGAATTTCTTGTGCCGAATTTTATTGTCTTGGGTCTGTTGTAATTACAGTAAGTTTATTAGTGTGTGAGACTGGAGGAAGTGTAAGTGGGAGAGAGAGAGAGAGAGAGAGAGAGAGAGAGAGAGAGAGAGAGAGAGAGAGAGAGAGAGAGAGAGAGAGAGAGAGAGAGAGAGAGAGAGACAGACAGACAGACAGACAGACAGACAGACAGACAGACAGACAGACAGACAGGAATGATTCCCCAATGTTTTGTAAATTAAAGAAAATCTGACAACGCTTCCCCATTTGACACAAGGAAGGTCTTAAAAAATATACACTCCAGCCTGGTCGACGACCGGGCCGCGGGGACGCTAAGCCCCGGAAGCACCTCAAGGTAACCTCAAGGTATCCTCCAGGTCCTCCTCTTGACCAACACTGCTCATAGCTGTAACAAGGAAAAAAAAAGGATTTTATAAAAGCCTCGAACGATTACCATATTCTGTTTTCCAAACAGAAAACAGGTTCCAGAATGCCAAGGTGGTGAGCTGTGCCAGTCGAGGTCGCGAGAACTTCTGCATAATTCACAATATTCAGGGACCTGATTGACTCTTCAGAAAATGGTGAGGGTCGGCCCTGACAGTGAAAGATGGAGGGAGGGGTTGTTACAATCATGAAGAACGTGTGTAGTGAAGATTTGCATTGAATATATAAATATATATATATATATATATATATATATATATATATATATATATATATATATATATATATATATATATATATATATATATATATATATATATATATATATATATCGCTTTAAAAGAGACTAACGTCGTCTATGCCTTCAAATGCCCACTTGGGGACTGTAAGCTCCAAAAAACCCAGTATATAGGCAAGACAACAACTTCTCTTTCTAGGCGTTTAACGATGCATAAGCAACAGGGCTCCATTAAGGAACATATAATCTCTTCCCACAACCAAACCATCGCCAGAGAAATCCTAGTAAACAACACAGAAATCATCGATAGATACAGCGATAGCAGGCGGCTTGACGTTTGCGAGGCACTACACATCAAGAAGTCAACACCAGCAATCAACAGCCAATTATTGCACAACTATATTCTACCCACCTCAAGACTCCGCTCCAATATAGAAGCATCAAGAAATATGGACCAATAGGCTTTCTACAAACACTTCTATTCAATATCCATTGTTTCGTGTTCTGTCTTGTGTTGATGAAATTAATACCCTATTAATACTCTTGTTCTGTCTTGTGTTGATGAAATTAATACCCTATTAATACCACATTTTGTTCTGTCTTGTGTTAATGCCACATCACCCCTTCCACCTCACTCAAATGTAGATATAAAATCGGAGATACGTAAGTTCTATTCAGTTGTGTATTTGTGAACTAAAGTCTTTGAAAATGTAATAAGTTTTACGAAACGCGCCCGTGTCGCGTCAGACTAGAAATAAAAATGAATTTTGGAGAATTGATTTTTGATTTACCTCCAACAGTGAAGCGTAATGTACGAAAGATTGAGAAAATTCGTGTTAGAATTATTAATCTTACTTTTTCGGTCATATTTAATAATATATGTCTACAGGAAAGACTGCTACCAAAATATACTAATATATTGGCCAATATATATATATATATATATATATATATATATATATATATATATATATATATATATATATATATATATATATATATATATATATATATATAGACTGTGTTGACCAAACCACACACTATAAATGGAAGAGACGACGACGTTTCGGACCATTAACCACGTCGACGTCTCTTCAATTTCTAGTGTGTGGTTTGGTCAATATTTTTCAGCCACGTTATTGTGACTCTTGATCTGTATATAGACTGTGGCTCACGACACTGAGGTTCTCTTGCAAGTTCAACAGCATCAGAGGAAAACTATATAAAACTCAGTGTAAAACCATTCAAAAATCTTAAATTAGTATTGAAACGTGTGTGGAAGTGTCTGAGTGATTATATACTATGTTAGTAAGACCAGTGCTGGATGGAGTAAGCAGTTACCCATGCAGCAAGACTGTTTTAAGAATTTAGAAGGTAGGAGAATAATGTTACGACGAAGGAACTCGTCTTAACATCAACTGAAGGAAAACGTTCCATTAAAAGACATGATGTATATTTGACAAATTGTTTTTAACACAGAGTGAACAGAAGCAAACACTTCAAAGTGTTCTCCAATATTACGAAAGTATGATGAGTAAAGGGACATATTCTAGTAGTATTTCTTGAGTATGTTTCATGAGTAAGATGAGTTAATTATGAGTACCTATTAACCCTGCTGGTGCTAAACATTTATAAACATTTTGAAGTACTTGTCTCATATTTTATAAGTAAATATACTAAGTAAAACATAGATAATGATTCCCACACACACACACACACACATATGTACCTTCACACACAAAGACCTTGCGACACCTTCACACAGCCACCAAACAAACAAACGAATCTCTAAGACTGTTACAAAACACCCTCTACCACCAACCACAACTCCAACCACAACTACACTCACCCACCAACCACAACTACACCCACCAACCAACCAAACACCCGAGCCATTTAAACACTCCCATCTACATATATACACCCAAACAGACAGCTAAACTCGCTACGAGACATTCATGAAGCTACAAAATTCATTGCGAAAATATATTCACGAGATTTAAGGTGACCCATTTTTTTTTTCACGCTAAAGGGAGCAGCTGTTTGTCGAGGCACTAGCCAAATGCAAAGTGAAATATGCATTGTAGCTTTGTCGTACCTGCAACCATTTCAAGGTCTGTTGCATACGTGCCGGTCGGCTGCATGATTCAATATCTGGCATCCAAGAGAGGCAAGTCGACAATGTCTTACCTCGGGATGTTGTTTATGTATAAAACTAACGCGCATGTTCTTTTATTCAGAGTGAGAGAGAGATGTGTGTGTGTGTGTTTGTCTCTATCTTTAAATATGTTTGCGTGTGTTTGTACTTGTGTGGTAATCATTCACGCTCAAGTGGTACTTATTCACGCGCTCAGACATAATTACGTTGAGTACTCGTTGTGAAAAACATATTAAAACAGGGAGAAGAAAGTATTATATTTATCCTACTATTTCGTTATTGCTTAACTGATGAAAGACGTTACTCAACCTTCAGCTGATGAATGCCAATTCTCAATTCTCGCCTGACGATTGACGTCTCTCAGTCACCATCTGATGAATGCTTTCAATATAGCCCTGTCTTCATCATGACGAACATATCCCTCCTTATATCACTGGACATTTTGAAATCGTATTTGAACCAGCCAATCAGAATGCAGTTTTCGAATGTGTGGCGCCTAACGCACTGGTATTCGCCAACGCAGGCCGTCAGTGTGAACCAGGCTGCCATACAAGCAACACGTACGGGGCGACCTGTTGGAAATTCCCTTCCTACCCCACAAAAAAGTAGGAAATACTTAATCAACTCCACTACAGGGAAGTTGGCCAATATATTACCCTCTAATACGTTCACGAATGGGCATGTTAGAGTAATATATATAGTGTTGAATATTGTTACTGTTCTAATTCAGTCACCCTGCTGCATGGGTAACAACTTCTCCTCCATAATATATTAACAACAGCGGCGGAATAATAGGAAGTGAATGCACGACTCATGAAATTAGCAACAACAACAGAATATGAGACTGTGGAAGGGGGGTCTCATTGTATCAACAACAGCTAATTTACATCCAGATGCCCAACTCACATTATAAACTCATCACTTACAGCAATGTTTTACCCGCGGGGAAGCTACGGAATAAATAATTAAATCCTCCCCCAACGTAAATATCTTTATAAATTCCGATGTTTACCAATAAACAAATACAAACATGGGAGGAATAAATTATTTGTTCAAATTACTGAATCTGAATTATTCTCAATAAATCCTGCACAATACGATTCTCCTGCGCTACGATACTCATCCATTACGATACTCTTGAATTATAATACTCCTACATTACGATATTCATGCGTTACGATACTCCTGCGCTGCGATACCCATATATTACGATACCCGTGTATTACGATACCCCTATATTACGATACCTGTGTATTACGATACCCCTGTATTACGATACCCGTATATTACGATACCCATGTATTACGATACCCGTGTATTACGATACCCCTATATTACGATACCCGTGTATTACGATACCCCTATATTACGATACCCGTGTATTAGGATACCCCTATATTACGATACCCTTATATTACGATACCCTTATATTACGATACCCATGCATTACAATACCCCTATATTACGATACCCATTTATTACGATACCCATGTATTACGATATCCGTGTATTACGATACCCCTATATTACCATACCCCTATATTACCATACCCCTGTATTACGATACAACTGTATTACGATATCCTTGCACTATAATACAAAGGATCTTATTATCCACATGGAATAAGGAGAATAAGCCACGACGATAAATAAGGAGAAGGAG
Source organism: Procambarus clarkii (assembly GCF_040958095.1). Lineage (NCBI taxonomy): Eukaryota > Metazoa > Arthropoda > Malacostraca > Decapoda > Cambaridae > Procambarus > Procambarus clarkii. The sequence goes on along the minus strand of NC_091153.1, from coordinate 6,575,335 downwards.
GTAAGAAACAGAGGAGATAGACATGAAGAATAAAGGATATGGGAGGTAGAGAAGGCCAATAAACAGGACACAAAGAATGGGGCAAGAGGAGGCAAGATAGCAACATGAACGGGAAGATAATGAGATAAATAAGGCATAAGGCACAAAGAGATTAATTATTATAGTAAAATTAGGAGATGGGGAAAAAAATACGACGAGGAGAAAGAGAATGAAAACGAATAACAAAGATAGAAAATAATATAAATGGAAGGTAAAATTTTCGAAAATAAAATGAATATTAGCAGGAGACGGAGCGGGAGATAGGAGAAAGACTAAAAGTATATGGAAAAAGAGGAAGAAAGAGGAAGAAAGAGGGACAAGACTTTAAGAGGTTACGGAGTCCGCTGGCGAAGAGAGATGAGTTAGCAGAGTAATGTCCCCTATATATCAGTCCACGAAGGAGATATAACGTATACCTATTGACAGTGAAAAGTGAATGAGAGGACGACCCGGGAAGGAACGAATGAGAGGGTAAAGATAGGTCCAAGAAAGAGGGAGCAAGGCGCTTGATAATGATAAGGGTAGATATAGAAGGTGAATGAATTGGTTGGTTTAAAGGCCCATGTGGTATAATGTTGTATACCAAGATTAAACCATTGGCACTATGAAGGGTATCGAACGAGTAGGGCTTAACATAAAAGGAATAGGAGTGCCTGGACGTGGGTAGGTATAGTGCCATAGCACAATAGTCTTAGGTTGGGCTGGTTGGTACGTCAGTGGTTCATTTCTTGCTGGTCGGCGTTCAATCTCTGATGACCCAAGTGGTTAAGCACCATTTCTTCCTTACGTACCACACGTTACATTAAACGATAATTAAACGTTAAACGTTAATTAAACGATAAATAAACGTTAATTAAACATTAAATCAACTCCTCACTCCATATCTTACCAATTCCGTGATCTTTAATCAAGATTTACGAAAAAAAACATTATCCCAAAACAACACAAAAAATCTATGATAATTTATAGTAATCGAATCAGGGCAATTAAACAGTAACTTATTCCTTTACTAAACACATTACATCGCTTAACAGAAATAAACATTTACATGTGATACCAAATATTACTAAACTAAGTTGAACAAGGTTCTCTGAGGACCACAACATATAATATTGATGTTTCATTTAATTATATTCCGTAATAGGAAAATCAAATCATATTCATTTGTATGAAGGGCGGGTGTATGATTGGGTGGAGGGTGTATGATTGGTTAGAGGGTGTATGATTGGGTGGAGGGTGTATGATTGGGTGGAGGGTGTATGATTGGTTAGAGGGTGTATGATTGGGTAGAGGGTGTATGATTGGGTGGAGGGTGTATGATTGGGTGGAGGGTGTATGATTGGTTAGAGGGTGTATGATTGGGTGGAGGGTGTATGATTGGGTGGAGGGTGTATGATTGGTTAGAGGGTGTATGATTGGGTGGAGGGTGTATGATTGGTTAGAGGGTGTATGATTGGGTGGAGGGTGTATGATTGGGTGGAGGGTGTATGATTGGGTGGAGGCTGTATGATTGGTTAGAAGGTGTATGATTGGGTGGAGGGTGTATGATTGGTTAGAGGGTGTATGATTGGGTAGAGGGTGTATGATTGGGTGAAGGGTGAATGATTGGGTGAAGGGTTAGCGAGGAAGGCGAGAAAGAGGGTTAACCAAAAAAAAAAGTGAAATTGAGTCTGTGAAAAAAACGAAATAGCTAAGAAAGGGAAGGAGATGAATAATCAAATGGGTGAAAGAAATTAGTTATGCAAGACCTGAATGAAAAAAAGGTATGTATAAGCTATTCCAGAAAACAAGGCACGAATTCAATGAATAATAATTAAAAAAACATATAGTTTGCCTGCATACGAAATACACATTAAGAGAGAACAAAATCGTCGAAAGTGCACCAAGAAAGAGCATTCAGAGGTTTCCCAGATCTGCAATTGATTTATTGCCGGATAATATAGGAACCTTTGATTGCGTGTCGGGGGAAACCAATGCTGTGGACAACAGGTTATCGACAAACACCTCGGAAACAGGACACTTGTGTGTGTGTGTGTGTGTGTGTGTGTGTGTGTGTATGTGTGTGTGTGTGTGTGTGTGTGTGTGTGTGTGTGTGTGTGTGTGTGTGTGTGTGTGTGTGTGTGTGTGTGTGTGTGTGTGTGTGTGTGTGTGTGTGTGTTTGTGTGTGTGTGGGTGGTTGAATGGTTGGTTATAATCGCTGGCATTTGGTGCACTTTCAGGGAGAGTAGTTTATTTATTTTTGATGATTGGAATGTGTGGTTTTATCTACACGACTCTCGGCTTTATTTATCTTTAGGGGGGGGGGGGTTGTTAAGTGGTTTTTACAAGCTGTCTTTATGTATTTTGTAGTGCAGGTGTTAACAGGTGTTAAATATTTACCTCTGGGTGTTAGTGTTTTGGTCCGAAACGTTTTGTGTAATAGTGGTTTCATTGAATGGTTTCAGTGAATGGCATTATTGAATGGCTTCTTTCATTCCTACAATTTGTATATTACTTTCATGTTCTTAGGTCACACATTCTTTGGAATATACATTGTATTGTATTGTATTGTATTGTATTGTAGTGCAGCTATTATCAAATGATCTTTATTTTAGCCGAGATGTATTTTGATACATTGACCTCTGAGTTGACTGACAAGTCTCATCTGTAATCATCACCTGACATCTGTAATCATCCTGTGTGTAAGTAGCGACGGTTGAAATGAGTCTTGCCTCTTACCCTAATGCTGAAGGGAACCCCAAGTAGCGTATTTAAGGCAAATGTGCGGCAATCATGAGAGGTGTCATTGCCTCCCTATTCAAATTCCTTGTGGGTAAATTCAATGATTATTTTCGTAGTAAGAATGAGGAAGCTTGAAGAATAAGTCATTAATTACCTTCCATGAAGCAATTTAAACTTTTATCCCAAATGAAATTTAGTTTTATTATTTAACATTATATATATATATATATATATATATATATATATATATATATATATATATATATATATATATATATATATATATATATATATATATATATATATATATCATGTTTGAATATATTCATCTTATTATATATTCTTCAATTCACCTTTTTCATGCTCCACTGTCATTCTCTCCTCCTTATCTCCCTATATTACCTCCGCCAGTCACTCTAGCATCATAATACCGTCAGAGGTCGCAGGCTCCACTCTGGAGATAACACATTCACTAAGGCTCTCAGGTGTCAATAATCCCTCACTATAAATGTATGAGATATTGAGCGGTATAAAATGGTCGTCAATTTTACATTTCCGACCAAAGTTCAGGTGAGGAAGTAATTATTGGACGATTTCCGGCCTAACGACCGAAGTTTGTCGGACGGAAAAGCAAAAATGTCATTTTGTTAAGTCTTGTCATTTATATCTGTCGAAAGCGGCGGTGGGGAGAGGAGAGGGGGGGAGGAATAAGAACGGAAGGGGGGAAAGGGAGGGGGAGGAGACGGGGGGGGGGGGAATGGTGTGTGACAGCTCTTCCCCGTCTAAGGGACGGAGCTTCACAGTGAGCCAAGAGACCGTCCGTCACCGTGATGGGGTTGTCGAGGTCTTTCTTGTCCCAGTTCACGACACTCACGGTGAAGGGAAAAGTTTACGAGGCGCCAAGCAACTGTATGTCACCCCGGGCCCTGGCTTGTCCCAGACCCGTCCCCAGGACCCGTTCCCAGGACCCGTCCCAGGGCCCGTCCCCAGGACCCGTTCCGAGGACCCGTCCCAGGGCCCGTCCCCAGGACCCGTTCCCAGGACCCGTCCCAGGGCCCGTCCCCAGGACCCGTCATAGGACCCGTCCCAGGGCCCGTCCCCAGGACCCGTCATAGGACCCGTCATAGGACCCATAACTCAAGCGTCATCTAACCTCCCTTAGAGGGGGGAGGTACACCTCGGATCATTTGGTTAACAGTTAGGAGAGTATCAAACAGGAGTCACGCCTGGATGTATAATGGTCTGTGTAAGACTCAAAGCCTGTATAAGGTTAGGAAAGGTATATTAAGTCCGGGAACCCTGCTGCATGGGTAACAGCTTTCACGTATCAACCTACCCTTGCGCCCTGGAGAGGCCACTCCAGACCGACAACCAGAGCGCAACTCCATAGTCTCCCGAGACTGATGGATGCCTACAACTACTACTATTAAGTCCGGTAGCAGGAAAGTATATGGCTAAGTGACCAGAAGAAACAGTGTTGGGTCTCCTCTGCCCTCATGTGAGAGAACTCAACATTGGTACAACATTCACTAAACCACACTAGAAAGTGAAGGAACGACGACGTTTCGGTCCGTCCAGGACCATTCTCAAGTCGATTGTGGTCCAGGACGGACCGAAACGTCGTCGTCCCTTTACTTTCTAGTGTGTGGTCTGGTCAACATATTTCAGCCACGTTATTTTGACTCATCGTCTGCATATTGGTACAACATTGGTTTACCAAAGGAATGCCTAAACGAGGCGAGGGAATGCTGTGTGTGTCATTCATTACCACAGAGCTTTTATAGAGTTCAAGTTCATTTATATCATTGTAGCTTCTGCGAACCTACCATTATAACACTTATATAATGGTCGGTTCTATTGACTCTATCCATATAAGTGAAATGTTTGTCGAAATGTAGCTTCCGTGACCTTAAGGTCATGGAAGCCATTTTATTTTACATTTTACATTTCCTCCACCCCCCCCCCCCCACTCCCAACCCTTCTTATTCTATAAGAAAATATATCATTAGAAAATTCCTAGGTAAACTGCAGAGAAACGTCACAGTAATTTCACACTCTATGGACATCACATCCCTAATTTCATCCTGGATTCATTTTAGACTTAACGAATATCGCTTTTCGGGGGTGTTGGGTTATTTGCTGTATTGCTTAAAGCAATTAACTTAGGCCTTCTGTAACCACCTATGTCCGTCCCGAACCCCACACCACTTACTTTACAAATTTGGGTGGGACTAGCCCAAAGTGTCGGGCCTCCAGCCTTGGACAGACTGATAGACAATATGTGTATATAGAGACTTGGTCTCTATTATGCACACATAGTTGTTTTGCTTTCATTATTTCCTTCGGGCATCTTGAGGTTATCTTGAGATGATTTCGGGGCTTTAGTGTCCCCGCGGCCCGGTCCTCGACCAGGCCTCCACCCCCAGGAAGCAGCCCGTGACAGCTGACTAACACCCTGGTACCTATTTACTGCTAGGTAACAGGGGCATAGGGTGAAAGAAACTTTTGCCCATTGTTTCTCGCCGGCGCCTGGGATCGAACCCAGGACCACAGGATCACAAGTCCAGTGTGCTGTCCGCTCGGCCGACCGGCTCCCCATGCTAAGTCTTATTTCAGATGAAATTCCTTATCCCATTAATCACAACGAAACTATGACGTAGCTACAACTTTCGAACATGCTGTAGCTACAACTTTTGAACAAGCTGTACCTACAACTTTCGAACAAGCTGTACCTACAACTTTTGAACAAGCTGTATCAACCAACATAACACATTGTTACAACTCTCTAACCCGTCATATAAACTTCATTACAAGATGTAACCACTTTGTGGCAAGTAGCAACAAGTGGGAAAATAGGGTCCGCTTTACAGTGTGTGTTTGCAGGGACATATTATATTACCAGCTGATAAGAGAGAGCAAATTTGGCAAGACTTGTCATGCAATATATCCTCCCAGGTCGGCCTGAGGCGTCATTAACTCTACCAAGGAACGAACAAATGACAAAGTTCACAGAATAACAATATATCCTCCCAGGTCGGCCTGAGGCGTCATTAACTCTACCAAGGAACGAACATATGACATAGTTCACAGAATACCGATATATCCTCCCAGGCCGGCCTGAGGCGTCATTAACTCTACTAAGGAACGAACAAATGACAAAGTTCACAGAAAAACAATAGATTCTCCTAGGCCGGCCTGAGGCGTCATTAACTCTACCAAGGAAGGAACAAATGACAAAGTTCCCAGGATAATTAAAACATGCTCCCGTGTCTCCTTCCGTCTGACAGTGTCGTAATTTAATGCACTTTAATAAAAAAGATATGTAAATAGGACAAGTCTCATGAGATGTATCATTAGCTGCGACCCGACCAGCTCGTGAGCCTGTTCTGGTCTGGTTGCTGATGTCTGGCTGTTGAAGACTGGTTGCTGAAGGATGGTTGTTAAAGATTTAGTTACTGATGTACGTTTGATGAGGTCTGGGTACCGAAATCTAGTTACAGAAGTTTGGTTTCTGGCAGCTGGTAGATGTAGTATGATACCTGTCGGCTGGTAGATGTAGTATGATACCTGCTGGCTGGTAGATGTAGTATGATACCTGCTGGCTGGTAGATGTAGTATGATACCTGCTGGCTGGTAGGTGTAGTATGATACCTGCTGGCTGGTAGATGTAGTATGATACCTGCTTGTGGGTAGATGTAGTATGATACCTGCCAGCTGGTAGATGTAGTATGATACCTGTCGGCTGGTAGATGTAGTATGATACCTGCCAGCTGGTAGATGTAGTATGATACCTGCCAGCTGGTAGATGTAGTATGATACCTGCCGGCTGGTAGATGTAGTATGATACCTGCCGGCTGGTAGATGTAGTATGATACCTGCCAGCTGGTAGATGTAGTATGATACCTGGTAGATGTAGTATGATTGCTGCTCCTCCAGCTCCAAGAGCAACAATTCCTGCTTCTCCCAGCAGTGGTAACTGGCGGTTCAAGAGTAACAAGCCTGTCGACTTCCCAATCAAGTTTGAGGATTTTTGACCACATGTGAAACTCAATTTACAGATCTGGTGTGTACTGCTGCTCTGCTCTCCCGACACAGAGCAGAGAGAGCTGCTCTGCTCTCCAAGCAAACTCATTCAAAAATATGTTTAATCTTCGCTTGAAACAATCCAGAAATTCCGGATCTATTTTTAATAACTAGTAGTAGACATCCATCAGTCTCAGGAGACTATGGAGTTGCGCTCTGGTTGTCGGTCTGGAGTGGCCTCTCCAGAGGCACAAAGCCAGGGTAGGTTGATACGGTGGAGAAGCTGTTACCCATGCAGCAGTCCTGTTTCCGAAACCAGTGTTTTACCCTGGTCTTGGAGATATTGTCTGTGTTCTCTAGTACTCTCAACATGGGAGATATTGTCTGTGTTCTCTAGTACTCTCAACATGGGAGATATTGTCTGTGTTCTCTAGTACTCTCAACATGGGCGATATTGCTGGCTTTCTTGGTCTTGACTCTTGCCTACTTCTGTGTATTCTTAGATGCTCTTAATATTCTTATCTCAGAGAAAATCCGTCGGAGCTGTGTTGTGGACTCGAGCCTATGACTGTGGATGCTCCCTGGCACAATAATTAACTACGGATTTTGTCATTGATGCTGTCACGTTAGTGGGATTACTCTCTGTGTATTGTTATCTCTCTTATCTTTACTGACCCTATCTCTCTGTCAATAACTTGGTTCTTCGTGTTTTTCCTGCGTTTTCCTTTTTCCCTCCTCTCCTCTTCTTTCTCCTCATAATGGCTTCCTCCCATTCATATCATTCTACGGGTTATTCATGCCCGTGCCATCTCTTGTGTGTGGCTTAGGCTTCATCAATCTACATATCACTCGGTCAAGGGCCTGAGCCACTTGAATATCTTACACGACCAAAGATCACATTCACTCCAGAAATCTATACCACCTGCGGGTTATTCATGCCCGTGCCACCATTTGTTTGTAGCTCATCAATCTTATTGTTCATCAATCAATCTACATGTCACACTCGCGACTTGATAGAGGTCCAGAGATAAGGATATCTTTTCATGTGTGGGTTTGGATACTTTCAGCCACGTTACTGTGGCTTATTATCTGCAGACATACATGTATTAATTCATACAGACAGGTGTGGATACACTTGTATATACATACATTCATACATATATTCGTATTAGTATATTTTGGTAGCAGTCTTTCCTGTAGACATATATTATTAAATATGACCGAAAAAGTAAGATTAATAATTATAACACGAATTTTCTCTATGTTTCTTATATTTCTTTTCACTGTTGATGGTAACTGAAAAATCAATTCTCCAAAATAAAAATGAATTTTGGAGAATTGATTTTTCAGTTACCATCAACAGTGAAAAGAAATATAAGAAACATAGAGAAAATTCGTGTTAGAATTATTAATCTTACTTTTTCGGTCATATTTAATAACATATATTCGTAATAAACTCTTACATGTAAATACACATACAGACATTCATATAAATTTTTATTACGTTTCACACCTCCCTGTGGTATAGACATTGGGCCAGAGAGAGCAGTGATTATATATATATTTTTATTATTATTATTTTTCTACCACAAACGTGGCCAGACATTTACAATGCTAACCAGCATATATACATTTTCTTCTGTCCTCCATGGACAGGGTTAGAGATGTGTTAAACCTATAGTTCGAGGGTTAAAAGAGGATTACACAATATTACATATATACATAACTCGTTCTTACTGTATATCATTCACCCAATATATTCATGAATAAATTAATTCCACCGCACTCGACAACAGCAACCACTGCTGTACAATGATAAAATCAGCTGGAATGATGAAGGGGAATCGAACCCACGCACTTGGTATTCCTAAGCACACGCCTTCACCCCAACTTGGTCAATATCATTATACCAGGGATTCAACTGAATCCTCTAGGGGTCCTGCGAGACCAATCCTCTAGGGGTCCTGAGAGACCAATCCTCTAGGGGTCCTGAGAGACCAATCCTCTAGGGGTCCTGAGAGACCAATCCTCTAGGGGTCCTGAGAGACAGAGCCCAATCCTCTAGTGGTCCTAAAACAGAGAGCCCAATCCTCTAGTGGTCCTAAAACAGAGAGCCCAATCCTCTAGGGGTTCTGAAAGAGAGACCAATCTTCTAGGGGTCCTAAGACAGAGCCCAATCCTCTAGTGGTCCTAAAACAGAGAGCCCAATCCTCCAGAGGTCCTGAGAGAGAGACCAATCCTCTAGGGGTCCTGAGACAGAGAAAGAGAGAGCCCAATCCTCCAGGGGTCCTAAGAGAGAGAGAGAGAGAGAGAGAGTCCAATCCTCTAGGGGGTCCTGAGAGAGCCCAATCCTCTAGGGGGGGTCCTGAGAAAGAGACCAATCCTCTAGGGGTCCTGAGAGAGAGAGACCAATCCTCTATGGGTTCTGAGACAGAGAGCCCAATCATTGTTTCAGGATTTCATAAGTAATAACAAGACATATTTACCAAAAAAAATCTCGTCATTGTACCCTGGCATTATTAACACATCATTATGCTAGTGACGTCGAAATACTACTGACGTCATCAGAGAAGTGACATCATGAATGTGGTGTGACGTTGAAGACCTTACTCGGGACAGCTTCAGTAACCTCACACGGTGTGGTCACAGGCCAGTGGAGTAGTCTAAGAGGTGAGGTAACTACCATAGAGCCACTGATAGAGCCACTGGTGCCTCTACTCACCTGTGAAAATCCGAAAATCAACATTAAAATAGGCTTGTATCCGTATACTGATCAGATGTATTTCCTCCGACTGTACCCCATTATTTTGGTACATTTTGTAAATAATATATTTTTATAACGTCTTCATTTTGTAATTTAAGATAAGGTCAACTTTTAGTTGATAGTGGAGAGTCAACCCGTTCTCGCACTTTCCTACAGTCAATATTGACTTATTAAATACGTGCATATGTGACATACTAAACATACTGATATCTTAACCTATTCCTATAATAGGTTAAGTAATAATTGTAATTACGAAGCAATAAGATGCTTATCTTAACATACTAAGAAGGTTAGGTAAGGTCAGTGTTTTCAATGAAGCTTTTCAAGGTAAACTAGTATGTTTAGTATGTCACATATGCACGTATTTAATAAGTCAATATTGACTATACGAAAGTGCGAGAACGGGTTGGAAGTCCCTCCATTGTCTCAAAAAGATTTTCACAACAAAATAAGATTCTTGAAGTTATAGCAAGAGACATGAGCTGCTTGAGACTATTGTGTGTGTGGTTTTAAGACACCATTGAGCACTGAGTTACTCTCCCAACCCGTTCTCGCACTTTCGTATAGTCAATATTGACTTATTAAATACGTGCATATGATACATACTAAACATACTAGTTTACCTTGAAAAGCTTCATAGAAAACACCGACCTTACCTAACCTTCTTAGTATGTTAAGATAAGCATCTTATTGCTTCGTAATTACAATTATTACTTAACCTATTATAGGAATAGGTTAAGATATCAGTATGTTTAGTATGTCACATATGCACGTATTTAATAAGTCAATATTGACTGTAGGAAAGTGCGAAAACGAGTTGGGACTTCAACTCGCGTCCTGGGCCTTCCCAGGCACATGTTATGTTAATTACAACTAATATATATACCAAGTACCTTGCTTCACCTAGTGAGATATACCCTAGCAAGCCGACCGGAACATTTACATCATCTCCATCACAAGCCTCGAACCAGAGACACAAGTTTAGGGCTGCCAGAGCTGCATCTGACCCAGTACTGTAATTACCATATTCCCTCCCGCCTCCGTCTCACTAATATAACGGTAAAACAAACACAAAAAGGAGAAAATGATTAAAACTTTGGCCTCAATGATGTTTTTTTGGGTCACGGGTTTAAACTTTGGCCGGATGATGAGTTTAATAATGGCAAAACTAAAAATATGGTCGCCTTGATTGCTTGTGAAAGTAGTTTAATTAGAATACCGCAGGGGGTTTGCTGGGATGTGGGTGGTGTTGGGTGTTGGGTGAGTGTTTGGGTGAGTGTTGCGTGAGTGGGTGGGTGAGTGTTGGGTGAGTAGGTGAGTGAGTGTTGGGTGAGTGGGTGGGTGAGTGTTGGGTGAGTGGGTGAGTGTTGGGTGAGTAGGTGAGTGAGTGTTGGGTGAGTGAATGATAGTAGTAGTAGTACGCTGGGCTGAGGTGCAGATTTCAAACTTGTCATCATACTTTATACACTGAATATGAATACAGAGGAAAACATACACGATTGACAAAATACTCTTTAGCATGCATGAACACATGTATTCATATGTTAGCCCAAGACGTTTGCTTCAAGTTTCCTTCTAAGAAAACACTACTGAAAATTTGAACTACGATAAATGCGACACATATATATAACATCACAACCCACCAAACCTAGAAGAACACAGTCGAATATAGTTAGATATAGAGAGATTTCCAATAGTTTCCAGCGTAGACAGATTACCCAAAGCGTTCGAACCGAAATAATTAGGAATCAACTCATTTAAAAGTATACATCCACTCCAACAAATCGAGTGAGACAGACGACTATATCTCACTTGCTACATATCTGTAAGCCAGATATGTAGCAAGATATCAGTAAGCTAAAATTGTACACGATCTTCAATATGTAACTGCTATCGCAAACTAGCTTATATGGTAATCGACGATGGATCGTTGTCGAAAATCGAAGAAGGAACCTTTGGAAAAGTCCAACTTTTCCAACAGTTCAAAAGGCTGGGAAAAGTCCAACACACACGGGTGTTGAGCCTGTGGATTAAATTAGGAGACACAGTATGAGGCCAACCGAAGGAATTTCGAAAATGAACCATAACATCAGTCGACGATAGAAAGGCTAAGGCCCCAGAAGAGTAGATCAATCCTTCAATCTCAGCTTGGTCAATACAACATGTACACACACACACACACACACACACACACACACACACACACACACACACACACACACACACACACACAC